>NC_132878.1:12134924-12269924 GCF_030463535.1 Salminus brasiliensis
CTTAAAAGCTTCCACTTTTCTATAACACTGTTCACAGTTGATCGTGGCCCAGATAAAATTCACACAAGGGAACTGTATGGGTAGCCAAAGTGGGAACCAAAAAGTTTTGTCCATGTGTTGCATTCTAACCCCACATATAGATGCCCACCAGAGTCCCACACAGGGGGTCAGTGCTGGGACCAGAAAAGGTTAAACATGGACCCCATCTGGGTTATACACTGCACATGGGGCCTAGGATGGACCCATGTGAGATTAAGGTGGGCTGTAAGAATGGCACACGTTTGGGAGCTTCTATGACATAGAAAGTGTTACTACAAGGTGTAAAAATGAGCTAAAGATACACTAGCTGTGTTTTTGTTTGGTTAAAGCAACAAATCTCTACTCCTGGCTGTTTTTACAAGCCCCCTGAGCTGCAAGCTGATTGATCAGAAAAACTGATTAATCTTCTTTTTTTTTTTTACGTGATCTGGTCAGACGACAGAGCATTCCAACTAAAACACTGTGGCCACATTCTGACCTTCTTGTGGCCGCAGTCTATAAAATATGTAGTCAAGAAAAATACTGGACTAGGTGGGAGGATACAACAAGGAGGGTTGGGCCATAGGGTATAGAGAAATCTGCAACTAGCCTCCATCTCCCAAAGGATCCATGTACACTGACCCACATTTTAACCAAGAGACACTCATATTCTGGCCCACACACACACTCCAACAATGTCTCCACATGGATGGTTATATATGTACCCCTCGTAGTCTAGTTCCCTTTCTGGGAAGGGCTGTTTTAGCTTCCTTCCCTTTGCTCAAACCATTAAACCAGCACTCCTGGGTCAGAGTGCATTGTCCACATGTTACTAGCTTTTGAAAATCAACGGCAATCGTTCCTTTTCCAAGAACACAGCTAAAGGCTAATTCAAGGCCTATTGTTATAAACAGCATCCCCTATGAATATATAGCCCCCCACAACTGTAAGTCAATCTTTTTTAAAGACTCTGTGCAGTCTTGGGAAATCCACACCCTGTAGTGCTATTATCTTCAATAGACGAAAACAGATTTATGAAGGAGTGGTGCTGAATAAGCTGGATAGGTCTTCTGGGCAATAGAGGGAAGAGTAAACTATTTTTGAAAGAGGAAGCATCACTTAGGGTCTTACTGGTATGTCAGAATTAGTATCTTAAAAGAGGTCAAATTGTCAAATGAATAAAACTGGTAACGTGACTCAGATCAGCATTAAAAAAGGTTGCAGATGCTGTAGAGGCTGAAGTTGCCTGTGTTTCTGATCACCTGATGTGTCTCTTTCCGCAGTACTATTGGTTGTTTGTGCTGTCCAGAGGCCTGGTGGGAATTGGAGAGTCCAGTTACTCCTCTATCTCTCCCACCATCATCGGGGATCTATTTACCAGCAACAGCAGAACCATGATGCTCTCTGTCTTCTACCTGGCCATTCCACTGGGAAGGTAAGCACCGTCTACACATCTTAGCCTAAACAGGTCCTACATAGCACCACTTCAGCAACTAAAGCATTAAAGGAACAGAGCAGTATCTGAACTTCCCACTCTTTAGAGTTCGATGTATCAAGCAAAACGGCTGCTGAATGAATAAGCCTCATTCAGGCTATCCATAAGACCTGAACTACTTTAACCTGCCATGTAGAGAAGCTGAAGTCTATTTCAGGCAGTGTTTTCCTTTCTAACCCCACCGTACCTACAGTGGAGGTCAGAAGGGTTGAAACCTGATGATGACGGGAGACTTCAAGATGATGTTTAGGATTATAGTTAGGAATATTTCGTTATTTTCTCGTCTAATCTTTGCGTGTTGGCCGTTTAGCATATGGTTGATTATCATGGGTCAGAATTAGCCTATACTTCAGGGCTTTTCACAGAGCAAACAATAAATCTTCCTTGTCTTCCCATATAAAAAAAGGTCAGCACAGTTTTTTTCAGCAGCAAGCAGAAAATATACTCACGAGGTAATTATGGTGACATTATACCGCTAGCACAGCTAGTGTCAATCTGTGCGTAGAATTCAAACACAAAAATAGGAATTGAAAATGACAGATAAAAACAAATATTTGGAGCAGAGATCCTCCACTTATCTATTTACAAACCTCAACGCTCCTCATGGCACATACAGAAAAACTGAAAACTTTTTAACTCGGCAGTGGGCGGCTCCATAGTCAGTTGTCTTATGGTGGTACTCAAAGCAACAAAAAGGTTCTAGTACATACACAAAGATGCGGCACAGTGGCTTAGTGATTAGAGCCAGAATGTTCCCAGATGAGTGAACCCCCTTAGTGCTCAATGTAGTCCTCCAGGTGGACAGTTGTTTCCAGTTGAGAGTACCCTGTGCGCAAATGTAAAGCATTCTATTACAAGGGTGCTAAAAAATTCATCTAAAAGGCACAAAAAACAACCAGTCAAAACCACTTATTTATGATCATTTAAAATTTGGTCTCTATGAAACTCATGGATGATGTTTTTTTTCTCTCTGCATATGAGACAGCTTGGTTTGTGGTCTAGGAATAATAAATGTAGGAAATGTAGAGGGGAAAAGACTATGGCACTGCTCTCCAAGCTTCTTGTCCTTTGGTAATGAAGCTATTGCTAAAGCTTATGCCAAAGATGGACACAAGGCTGCTACTGATTGGAAAGGTCATCTAGGCACAAATAAGAAATTCAAATGACTCTGAGAGCACTCTGAGAGTATCAGACTATTATGTCTCAGCATGACCTCCATGGTACTTCATTGCACTTCCATTTTTCTTCCGTTCTTTAGCAGGCAGGACTCTTTTTTTATAGCAGGCCATTTTGAAAACAGAGGGGCTGTGCAAATTGAGGCTCTCAACAGAATCATTATCTGCACCGCCATCTCAACTCGGTAAAGGTCAAATCCACAGAACCGGGCCCAGTGGCGCATGGACCTTTTAGGTACGGTCGCTGCCACGGACCAAAAGGCTGAAAGATAGGCAGGACATGCAAAAGGACAAGAGATTGACATCCAAAATAGACACACATGGACGGCTCCGTCAGAGACGAGACTCAAAGCCCTCCTTTGCAAGGATTTTTGCTTCTGTTTGCCGAGGTGGAAAAAGACTAGCAAGAGGAAGAAAGATGGGCAAACTAACACAGAAGGAGTGATAAAAAATGGATGCGTGCAGCGGGAAGTTACATGGGGCACATTCTTATTTGCTGCAAAAACTCCCCACAGTGCATTGCGGCTGAGTTGTTATCTGAGCTACGTGGGGTTGTTTTGTTCCATGTCCCAAACCCGTTGGAGAGGGAGAGATAAGACACAAAGTAAATGACAAGCAGACTTACTGCAGTATTCATATAATCTCTGTGTTCTCTACGTTCAGTCAAGTAAAGCAAGTTGGACTCCAGAGAATATGCATTCAAAAATATTACAGTTCAATCTATAAACCCAGACACTAAAACCATGAGCTAAATTAGAAGGCATGACAGAACTCTTTTGCACACTATACCTGCTAATGAACTGGCTGCCCATTACTATTTTTTTAAGCAGAAAATAGAGTTACTGAAGAATTATTTACATCCACAGCACTTATATTTATGGATTTTAGAGCATAATCTTATTGAAAGATTACCATAATAATGTGCTTTTTTATTTCCTCAAATTTAAAATAAAGTCTTATAGTTAACAAGTACCAAGTAACAAGGTGCCAGCATTTCGTATCTAGGTCTTATATGAACAAATGTTAGAAAATGAACAGTGCATTTAAATTATGGATGAATTAAAATAAAGCATAGCACTGAAAATACACTGTATGGATAAATGTATTGGGACACCTGCTCATTCATTATTTATTCTGAAATCAAGGGCATTTAAAAAAAAAGAGTTTATCCTACTTTTGTTGGAGTAACTATCTCTACCGTTCAGGATGAGAAGGATTTCTACTAGATTTTGGAGCATTGTTGTAGAGATTTATTGCAATTGAGAGACCTCATGCCAGAAGCATTGGATGGAGCACCATCATTCCAGAGAACACAGATCCACTGCTCCATAGCTTTATACTCCTCAAACCCACACCTGCGCATTGGGCATGGTACCTCTGTTTATCTGCTCCTAGTGCAAGTGTCAAATGCCAGTCATTGTGGAGAGAACTTTGCAGAGTTCAGCGTTCCTCCTCGTATAACGCCCCTAATTCAACTCGCTTGCTGAATTAAAAAAGTTAAAAACGAAAACTGTGAGACAAACCATGACCTGCTGAACCCTGATTACGATTTGCAGCACTGCATACGAGTCTTATCTGTAGCCTCTAAAGGTTAACATTCCTGCATTCAGATATCTGCCCATGGTGTTTAAGCAATGTGGCTGCTAATGGTATCGATGAGAGATTGACTGCTGTTGAAGAAAATGTCAGGAAGAAGAAACAGTCGGCACATGAGTGTTTCGGTATGCGGAGGCCGAGGAGGTCCATAGCTAACAAAGCGTTCATCAGCCGAAACAATAAGAGGCCAGCGGTTGGAACTCCGAACCCTGCCGCCTCACTTCCTGTTCCAGACACCGACTGTTTATCTGCAGCCAGGTTGTTATGATCGTTTCCAGGAAGTGAGCTCAGGATTGAGCGCGAGCCCCGGCAGGAAATGGATTCCCCTCATGAGAGGGAAAACTTCTCGTCGGCCAATAAATCTCTCCAGAGGGATTGACAGTCTGTGAGGTCAAGAGCAACAGTGTTCTTATGGATCGAACAGAACCGAAGCTTCACAGCCCAAAACTGACTTACTGTTTCCACCTTATTCCTCCTTCTTGTGCCTGTATCACTTTTCCAGTATCTGACTCTGTCATGCGCACACACTTTCTCCTCTTCTTCTCTTCCTCTGTGGGTATTTCTGCCACTAGGTTGGTCAGTAGGCACATCACATGGTGTCTGGACTCTTGGGCTTTATTTTTGGAGAGGTAATAAGTTCAGTGAGACAGTAAGAGGCATTGGTGTTTGAGGTGCATACAGTTAAAGTGACCATCTGGGAACTTTTGGATTTTAAACATACCCAAACAATTATGACATACACTACATGTCCAAATGTTTGTGGACACACCTTTTAATGAATGCATTCAGCCACTTTTAAGTTGCACTCATTGCTGACACATATAGGACTCTCTGGATCAAATTAACATTAACCTATTGGCACCATGCCCAGGGATAGGATATAGTATAACGTCCCCCAGCATTGAGCTGTGGAGTAGTGGAACTGTGTTCTCTGGAATGATGGGGATCATCCAACATCCAACATGACCTCATGAACACTCTTGTTGCTAATTGCAATCAAATCCTCACAGCAATGCTAGAAAATCTTACAGTAGAGCCAGTAACACCTACAAAAGCTGAATAAACTCTTTTTAATTTCCTTGATTTCAGTATAAGCAGCAATGTCCCAATACTTATGTCCATATTCTGTGTCTTGATTCCCAATGCTTGCTACTATTGTTTTGTACAAATGTGCATCAGACGTTTGGCAAATTGTGTAGATAAAACACGTAGATATCACACAGATTAGGACAGATAATGGCAAGTGTGTAATTATTTACACAAGTTGTTTGTACAAAGCTAATTGCTTTACATAGGTTTCTATTACTTGTTAGCAACATTAGCGCAAGACTAGGACTAGGAGCAAACTTTTGGATCCAAACATCTGAGAAAAAAAGAGATCATTATGCATTTTGAATTCATCATTATGCAATTTGAATTCATGCATTCCTTTAATATAGACATACTTACATTCACACAGTTCCATTGTGAGGCATGTACGGGCCTGCTGGTGTGTTCGACTATTTGCCAGATCGGGGTGGTTAATTGTAAACAATGAGCTTTAATTGCATTGGGCTTGGTTGGCGCCTTCTGCTTGGGAACACAGGAAGCATGTGTGAGATGGAATGTTCCAGCCTGAATGGAATAAAAAAATAAAAAACATCCCTATAAAATAACAAGGCCAACAGGTTATCAAATAAAATTTAATGAAGTAACCTGATGTGCTGTTACATTAAAATAGTGTTCTCTGAAAAAGTGCCAAGAGCCATAGAGAGACTTTTCATCGGACGATTCTTTAGGGAACCAAAAGTAGTTCTTCTATGGCACATTTGTCTTTAAGAGTGTGTAACGGTTATTTCCAGTGGGGATTTTTCAGGGCCTTTTAGGCATTTAGAGAAGGCCTAATGATTTCTGGAAACTAAATAATAGGATAATTGTTAGGTAATTATTTTAGTTGCATATATGTATTTAGTAATGCTTTTATTTGAAAGCAAAATAAATGGTTCAAGTATTGCAATTGTCTATTAAAGATATTGTATTTTTGTGGTAGCTTGGTAGACATCGCTGAAAAAGCTCTTCCTTTGATTAGGTCTTCAGGAGCTGAACAGAAAGCATTGTTAGATTATACTACGACACAATTAGAAATAAATAGTGGAATTAGCCGATCATGTTTTGATTTATAAAGGCTGATACAAGTTTTATGAGACAAAAAAAGTCACTCTGGGCCTTCTGTAGATCTTCTAACAATAATCACTAACAATAAATACAAGTGGATCCCTAATCAGGTTTCAGTCAGTTGTGGAAATGGATATATATATATATATATGAATATACATTTCCACCACTGACTGACATATATATATATATATATATATATATATATATATATATATATATATATATATATATATATATTCCCTCTGCTTTCATTTCACCATTGTGACTAATAGCTTTGCACCCACCTTCACCCTGTCTCCTCCCTTCTTCTCTATGGCTCACCTCAGCTCAGGGGGGCTCAGCTTAAAGCACCTTCCACCAAGGTGCCCCGACCTCTGGCCCAAAAGTCAAGAAGTTAGCCTCCTCATCCAGCCTCCCTGGGCGTGGTCCATACCTGCAAATTAATATAAAACATGAACATTTTGGATGATCCAGTGGCACCATCAACTTAGCAACAGCATCCTGTTAAAAACACATCAGTTAGATGTGGGTTTTTTGGTAATTTCTTTGACATTGACAAAGTCAAAGCCAAAGTGTGGCTTAAACAGTCCCAGTTAAATACTTTTTATTTCTGGACAATCTGATAAAGACTTGCTTGATTACAAAAGATACAGAAGACTACTAATGTCAGCGCATGTAGAACATGCTGTTCTTTATCTGCATTTCTGATCATAATTGCTCTTAAACTCCTTCGTCAGTAGAAACGTCAAGGTGATTCCATCAAAAAGACATTTGTATCTTCAGGGGCTTCATTTGCCTTGTTTTTCACTGCAGCTTCAGCGTTAGTCTCCATATGGCATCTAAATCCCTTTCGTCCTTCAGGGCCAGTGATGTTATCTGTTGTCTCTATGAATCGGTGAAGCGAGGAATGTCCTGGAACAGCTTCAGCCAAACTCAGCCTGCTTTACTGCAGACTTCTCAGACAGAAGACGAATGAAGTTTGTGGAATGCGACGCCCTTCCTGTTTTAATTTCATACAGCTATATTATCAAAGCCAGGCCTCGTATTTCTTTAATGGTCAGACTCGTTTGGCTCCTGCATATAAATGTTTGTCCTAATAATATTTAAAGGCTATCATAAGTCAACTGGAGAATGTTTGTTCTGATCTTGGGGAAGGTATCTATCTTAGTGCCATAAAAAAACACACACAGCCTAATAGCTGAAAGAGGACCTCCAAGTTGTCATAGTATTTATAAATCTTCATGCTTGTGATAACACTGAGGAGCTGTTTCAGTTACTGGAGGGTACGATGCCCTTTCGGAAGGAAACATACTTCATTTCCTGCAACTTCTGTTTGCTATTCATAAAGTTCTTTTCCACTCAATGAGGGCAAGGTCCAAGGACACCAGAAAGGAGACGAGGGTCTGAGAGAATAGGAATGAGTCACATACTGAGATTGGACTGGATTGCAAAAAGGAGTGGGTAACTAAGCATTGAAATGGAAGGAGAAAAGGTTGCACACACCTACTGGGAAGCCTGATTTGGATGGGATTAAATGTACATGGGGCCCTGGGGTCATTTCCTCATTTTCAGGTGCTACTCTGTGATTTGCCAAATTACCAAGATGTCACCTCACATTGGAAAAGGCTTTCTGACCATATTACAGGCCCTTTTTTGTGTGCTGGGGATTTTTTTCACATTTAAAAGGTCCATATTCTAAACAATTCCCTTCACTTTTCTGCTGCTAAACAGCAGAATGGTTTGTTTTTCTAATAAAAAAACATTTGCTATATGGACAGAAGTATTGGGACACCTGCTCATCCTTTGTTTCTTCAAAAATCAAGGGTACTAAAAAAAGATGTATCTTACTTTTGTTGAAGTAGCTGTCTGTACTAGATTTTGGATCACCGGGATTTGGTTGTGTTTACAAGAGCAACAAGAGCATTAGTGAGGTCAGGATGTTGGATGGATCACCCCACTCCACCTCATCCTCAACTCCCCATCTCATCCCAGAAGTATTGGATGGAGCACCATCCATCATTCCAGAGAACACAGTTCCACTGCTCCACAGCTCAATGCTGGTGGGCTTTATACCCTTCTAGCCCACGCCTGGCATTAGACATGCTGCCAATAGATTCATATTTATCTGCTCCAGAGAGTCCTATTCTATTATCAGTACTTCTCTACAGGGATTAGACTATCTATGTGTGTGCATTTGCACATATGTATCAGCAATAGCTCAATGCATTTAGTTACATTGGACAGTGTGTCTCTGTAGAGTTGCTCATTCAACCTACATGAGCTTAGCCCTGCTCATTCACTCTCAAGTTATAAGGAGTGTTTCAGCCTCGACTACTTTTCCAGCGAGGCACGATACAGTGCAGCCAATCAGAACAGAGCCTAATTAAATACACCAGTCTTAAAGATGCAGTCCCAACAGCTGGTTAGAGAATAAAGTGAGGGTGAACATGAACTACTTCTGTTACATAAAACTACATAAATGTTTTAAGTGGACCTCAGGGAGTTATTTAATGATAGATCTAAATGTCTTTTACATTCAGTCCGGCATGTCCAGATCTTTACACTAGTAGGCCTATATTGTGGTCAGTAGACGTTTACTGTCTTTTGCAACAATGCCACACTGTCAGATAATCATTGAGACAGACTGCAAATAGAGAGAAGTCACCGCAATCAGAGCGAGCGTGTGCATGTGTGTGCTGGTTTCCTCCGTAGTCAGGCCAAACAGAGTAATTATGCGCATTATCAGAGAGTAAACAGGACGCAAAGCTGAGAGAGTTTGGTCTGTGTCTGAGCAGCTGTGACTCAGATTCCTCAGATACCACAAGTTGCAGGTCCACCTTGAATGTTTCTCACATGCTCTGAAGAAAACACTGAAGAAAACACCTTACACAAGTCAATTTCACAGGCTAGAGCTCTTGTTTCGTCAGATTGACCTCTGAGGTTGTTGCCATTCTGTAGTGGGTGTTAAACCCATATTTGGAGCACTACGAAATTTTCAGAAATCTGGAAGAAAGATACTGTTTATGCTTTGCCAAACCTTTAAATATCCCTGGATGCTCTGAATTATGAGATTTAACAGGTCAAACTATAAGTATATTCAAGCTAACATTGCTGTGCATTGGCCTGACATTATAAGCTCAACCTAAATACCCCAAACAAACCAGCAAACTGTGTTAAATGAGGTTAACTAGGTTCCTTTGCCAGTGGTTCAGCACAGTTTGAGCAGCTGGTGTTGTTATATAATAGTTTTGCCGTTTAGAAACAGACTTATTTTTATTCACAAGCATGCTAGTGTGCTTGTAGCATGTATGTAGCATTATTTGTAGCTATTTTAACTGCTTAATAACCATGTGGTTGAGAATATTCAGTGTCATGTGGAAAACTATATTTATTGAATTTAAATGTATTTATATAGTGATTTTCACAGCAAACATTATCACAAGGCTTATTTTAATAGTTTATTAAATGAAGGAATGTATTATTATGAAGGAAGATAAAGAAATTGTCCTCGTTTGTCCTTATTAACTACGCTCTGACAATAAAGGTGCTACAAAAGGTTCTTTGAGTGATGGCATAGACGCTTTATAAAAGAGTCATGTTTGTAACAGAGATGTGTGGAGGACATTAAAATTGGTAAAGGATGTTTTCTTAAGGTTCTCCACGTTGGGCCTGATTCATCAACAGTTCTTAGGAAGAAATTTCGCCCACTTGCGTAGTTTTCACTAAGAGTCTGATGTTCACCAGTGTTTCTTATTTGGGATTTGTTCACTTTATGAGAACAGTGGAATCCATAATTCTAAGAGCAGAGCTGTAAAAACCTCTGCAGATTAAAGACACATCCTGTATCCTGAAAATATCGTAGGAAGATATCAGTGAATGAATTATTTTACTTATTATTAATTATTATTTAATTATTAATTGTTATGAGTGTAGTTTAATTCTGCAAATGTTCACACGCTTCCATGGCCTTCCATGCTATATATTTTGTTATACTATTTATATTGAAGGATGCCTTCAAGTATCCACATTTTTGAACTATCAGTGTGGGTCAAAAAGAAAATCTGGACCATCTAGGGGTCCCTTAGGACTAGTCTAAGGGTGGAAATCCACTGCACTAGATATTAGTTTAAAAAAAAAAAAAGGTTGAGTGGATATTCCCTTTGAAAAATATGCTAAACCTTCCTTTCAGATAGATACGAGCAGGTCTCCCACCAAGCTGAGCTATTAATCATTTACACAGCCGAAAATGACAGAAACTAGGGAAAGGTCAGAGTCTCTCTCCCTGTCTGTCTCTAATGACCACTGATAAATGCTTGAGACTCTGCCATTACCAGAGGTGATCGCCAGTGCAGGCCATTAGTATGCACAGTGCCTGATCTGAGAACAGTCTGTTCTCCCACAGCATGAATTTTTCACCTAGCGTGACTCTGCTCTTCCGAGGGGGCAACGAGAGAAGAATAAAGAGGAGCAGAGACAGTGATGAGGGAGATAGAGAAACACAGAGAGAAAAAGGAGGGAAAAAGAAATGGGAATACTCTGACTAAGCCGTTTAAGGATAAGCGCTAGCCTAATCGTGCTAAGGTCTATTTTAGCCTTTGATTCTTACACAAAATGTTTGTTTACTCTCTTCTCTGTACTCTGTTTACATAAACATGTTTTCCTCTCTCTGCTGCAGTGGTCTCGGCTACATCCTGGGATCCAGCGCTAAGGATGCTGCAGGGGACTGGCACTGGGCTCTGAGGGTAAGCGCTCGCTCTGTTTGAAGGGTGTGTATGTGTATATAGTGTAAATGAGGACAAAAGTAGAGATATGGATGTGCTAAAGTGCTGAAAAAGGGATGCACACACCCAAATGCACAGCGACGCACCCCTCTCTGTCCTCACATTCCGTACTGAAACACCCATCACCGCCAAATCCAGCGTGGACAGGTAAATCCCATAATACCTTCTTGGAAAAGCAACAGAGCGTTCATATTCTGCGATCCTATATAGGCCGCGCTGACAGCCGAGCAAACCGCAGCACTTTAATTTAGCATTACCGCCGCGTCCCTGGGGTCCTACTCACACCGGACGTATCAAATCTCCCCGCTAGCGCTATCCTGAGGTCTTTGCGCTAGCTCCCACCCAAAGATAGGCTTTCAGAATTCTTCCCAGTCGGGCAGGAGAAGCACAAAGAGTCATTTGTTTCAGGATATTTCTCACTAGTCTTGATATATCGCAGTCCCCCTCTGAAAAGAACCCTCTGAACAGCTACCTTCTATGTAGCGCTAGCAGCCACAAGTATATTACATGTCCAAATGTTTGTGGACACCCCATTTAATGAATGTATTCAGCTATTTTAGGTCACACCAACCGTCTGACACAGATGTAGAGAAGTACTGCGAATAGAATAGGACTCTCCGGAGCAGATAAACATGAACCTATAGTTGGTGCTCCACTTAATACATTTGGGATGAGCTGGGGAGTTGAGGATCATCACAGCACTGCTCCAAAATCTAGTAGAAAGTCTTCCCCGTAACAGTAGAGACGGTTACTTGAACAAAAGCAACTATTTTTAATACCCTTAATTTAGGAAGAAACAGTGAATGAGCAGGTGCCCCAATACTTTGTCCGTATAGTGTATTTAGCTGCTCGGCTAAGAGAATCGGGCATTGTCCGTAACCTCATGTGGGGAATGAGGAGATGTTGTGTGGCTCATGCAGAACAGCAGTGAAAGGAGAGAAAGAAAACTTGTAAAGGGAAGAGGCCCCCATGGAAGTGCTAAAGATCCTTCTCCTGTCACTATTCCATCAGCCTGTTCCACCACACAAAGGCCTGGTCGTTCCATAAACTTTAACAGCGGAGTGTTAAAGTTAACAGGTGTCCTTTATAACCAGTGCCTATTGTGGCTTCTTAAGTAGCCGTGAGAGTCTATGATGGCTACAAAGTAACCACAGTGTGTGGCCACCTCATTAAGGAAGACTTTGGTATAAAAACAAAGGTATACCATTTCTGCATATTAGCTTCATTAGCCTCATAGCTGCAGTTTAAACATTATTTAGCTGATCAATTATATTTGGCATAAGGGGGAAGTGTTGTAAACATAACTTCTCACTTCACTTTTCCATAAAAAAAAAAGTGGGAGGAACATCCAGACTGTTAGGGGTCTTCAACCCAACAAGGGCCGCTCTCCACATGACAGTTATATGGGCTTCAGAAGCGACGGCGCCATTTTTGCGCTGCTTGTCCAAACAGAAGTGCTCGGCCACATTGTTCAAGAGCGACCTTCTGCCAAAGACACTGCTGGAGAAGAAAAGAGGGGGTGCGTGAGGGTGCGAGGGATTCTGGGGGGCGTTAATCATCAACAGCGCTTTAAACGAGTCGAAAAATAACAATCATATGAGAAGGCTCCCTACCAGCCGCATCCTGCTTCGGAGGGGGAAAAACACAGCGAGCCGCTTTCCGTTTGTTTTGCACCTCTTATGAGGACGTGGTGGCCTTCCTTTCGAGAAAAGGAGGGGAGATCGAATGTAGGACAAATTGTTTTTGGAGGCTAGATAGCATTACCTGTGGAGAATCAGGGAGGAGCTGTGGAGGAAGGAAGCAGCCATATTGCTTGACATTAATCTTCCGCAGTCACAGAAGGAAAACTAGTGTGCTGGACCTTATTCCTGTTTTTCATTGTAGTGAGTCACCCCTTTGGACCTATGTTGGACCAAATTCTATGAGGCTAATGTAGTTAACAGGTAAACAAAGGTTCCTTCAACAACTCGGCGCTTTTGAGGCCACAGGCTTCCATCACGTGTTTGCTACAGTAGCTTCATTGCTTCAGTGCAGAACTAAAAAGGCAAACTCCAGACACCAAACACTGAAGCCAAAAGAAGGGGGAGAAGTGGTCAACACTGCTAGAAGTAAAAGACTAATAAACCAAAGCCAGAATTACAGCACAGACTGCAGCTACTCATCAAAGCCCCAGAGTTCACACACACACATACACACACACACTCGCAGGCAAAGCAAAGGACGCACAGCTTAATGCGTCAAACAGCAGTGGATAAGACTCACACTCTTCTACTATGCATGCACTACTATGCAGATTCATAATGCAGCAAGTGAGAATGAGAGTAAACACACACACACACACACACACATATTCACTCACACACACACATACACACCTGAGATGACCTGAGTATTAAAGTGGTATAAAAAATATCTGCTGGAGGATTCGATCTGACAGACCAAATTGGTTTTGCCTTCCCAAGGGATGGACCTCAGTCCACTGCTCCCCTGTGAATGAGCTAACACACACAAGCTAACACACACTCACCCATAAACATACACAACTTACACACTTATGCACACACTCACATTATGAAAGAAGATAAAGAAAATAATGTAGTAGCTCATGGCCTGGTGGACTGCAGCTGTGCCCTTACAGAGGGAGAGAGACATAGAGATAGAGCGCAAGAGAGAGAGTTGGGTCTTTTCCACACAGCAGAGTCAAGCACAACGACTGAGCGGTCACTTTACAGTACAATCAGGCTGCATTAGATAGAAATCAAGATAGGCAAGGGATAGAGAACAGCAACAATGGTCAACAATGGGCTTTCTCTTCCTTAAATCCATGACACCATTTGATGATAATGACCATTCCGGATTTTCATCCATGTATGATTAAGATGCTCGTCCGTAGTTCCAATCAGCATGTTACTAAAAGGTTAATCTCTTTTGTCTCTAGGTGTCTCCTCTGTTGGGGATGACCGCTGGAATGCTCATCCTGCTCTTCGTCCCTGAACCCAAGAGAGGCAGCGCTGACCAGCCAAGCAGCCGCATTAAAACCCGCACCTCCTGGGTCTGCGACATGAAGGCCCTCGGCAAAAAGTAAGTAAAAAGGGCTTTCTATTCTTGAGAAAACAAGAACAGCACAGATTTAAATGCAGGAAGAGACGAGAAGCAGACTTGTCAGGTCACACTTTATTCTAAATCTGTTAAGCTCAAAGGTGTGTGAGAGGAAAAAGAGAGGTGGAGAGGAGAGGGGAGACAGGGAATACCCTTAAGCACACCTCTGAAGCGGGACTGACTGCAGAATGTTTAGTAAGGCTGTGTATTGGCAAGAACCTGTGGTTACAATATGCATCACGATTCAGGGGTTAGGATTCAGTATATTACAATATACTGCAATAGTGTAAGGCAATATATCATGTTTTTTTAATCAAATTGCAGGAAAATGTTTATAGTGTAAATACAGGTTTGGTTCGGACCAAACTGAAAAGTCACACAAGTGAATATTTCCCACTCCAAAGCTATCATTAACCATGTTATACCATGAGTTTAGGGTTGGCAGCTTGCCTGTTGTTGACACAGTTTGTTTTTGCTCTCTAGCCGGAGTTACGTGTTCTCTTCTCTGGCCTCGGCGGCTGTATCGTTTGCGACGGGGGCGTTCGGCATCTGGATCCCACAGTATCTGTTCAGAGCTCAGGTGGTGCAGAAGACTGCTGTGAGCTGCACTCATCAGCCCTGCAGCAGCAGAGACAGGTAACACTTCCACACTCAGAGCAGTGTCCTTGCACACAGTGAGCAAAGTGTCCTTCATTATCTTAATGATGAAATCAAGGATACAAACACTGACCACAGGTCCTTCTGCTACCTTTAAGCTGAATAATCATGTCATTTTTGACAGCTACATCAAATATTACATCTACATATATGCAACAGAACCTCAGCCACAGCTACTACTGAAATCTTATCGATTCTTGTTTACATTGTAGCTTGATGACAGCATAGTTAGGTTCACTTGCAACTCTTTCACTAAATCAATCGACGAGTAGTTATGGTCCATGTCCAGTCAACATCTGATTAGCTAGACTGACAGACACATCCATTATCTTTGTAATTGTCATTCTATGCCGGCTGCCACTGGTAAAGAGTCAATGAGGTAACAGCCTTGTTGCCATGTTTTCTTTGTCGATCCAGCTTGATCTTTGGTGCCATTACGTGTGTGACGGGGCTGCTGGGCGTGGTCATCGGTGCGGCCACCACACGGTTCTGCCGGCAAAAGACGGAACGAGCTGACCCGCTGGTATGCGCCGTCAGCATGCTGGGCTCGGCCATCTTTATCTGCCTCATCTTCGTCGTGGCCAAGAAGAGCATCATAGGAGCATATGTAAGTACCTCTGTTATGGTGTTGAGGGTGAAGGCTTAAGAGCATTCATTCTATCATGTTTTAGATTTCCAAGCCTCTGTATTAATGTTAGTAACTAAATGTATTGTGTTAAAATAGCCATAACATTATGACCGGTGAAGTAAATAACATGGCACCTGGCAGTGGGTGGTATATGTATTTCAGTGTATTTATTGGAAGCATAAAAAGTCAGAACAACTCTAAAACAGGTAGGCAGGTTTGTGGGTTTATCTCGTGTGCAGTGAATAATACCTCCTAAAAGTGGTTCCAGAAGAACAGCCTGTGAACTGGTGACAGGGCCATGGGCACCTAAGGCTCATTCATGCAGCCCATACGATTTAGTCACTCACAACTCACAGGACTTAACACAGGACTGCTAGCATCTTGGTGCCAGATACCACAAGATGCCTTAAGAGGTCTTGTGGAGTTCGTGCCTCAAATGGTCAGATCTGTTGTGGTGGACCTACTTAATGCTATGGCTGATCGGTGTATAACTTATAGCTTCAGTGCAAAACCAGGTGTGTCAGGCTCAGTTCTGAATCTCACCTATTATGGCTTTCTTTGTTCTAACCCATCTAATTTAATGTCTTCATCTCATCGCCAAGCCCTTTGAAGCAGAACTAGATGTGCCACAGCAAGGACAAACCCTGAACTCTGCCTTAAACATACTGCTTCCAACCACAGCCCAATAGCAACCAGTATCAAGAGCATTAGTGGTTAGCAAAGTTGGGATGGAACTCATTGAGCTGTGCTCAGTTTCTCCCTGTGGCGTCTTCTCATCAAACATTCAGCAGAGATGCGCCGAGGCACTTTACACTAACTCCTTACTCAGTGGCTACTCAAAATAAGGTTATCCCTGAGCTAAGCACGTAAGACCTTCCATTATTGATTGGCTGTCCTCTCTTGCCTTTAAGGGCCTTAAACTAAAGGTTCAGCAGTGCTTATGTGTTTATTTTTTTTTCATTATTACATGGTTAGTAGTCATAAAGGTATGGTACAGGTGAGGTAGATATTATCCTGATACTATGGCTCTGGAGTTTCATTTAAAATGTAGACATATGCAAACATTTAACAACTGGTAATCAAGTAATGAATTAACTGACTAAAAAGCTCTGCTTTACTCAAATGCTTAACATTGTATGGTAACACTTCACTGTAGGGCACCATTCATAATGACTAACCTATCTACACAATTATAAAGGCTTATAAAAAGTGGGGGTAAATGATCATAAATAAGTAAGCCTTTATAGATGTTTATGTCAATTGTAATGAAAGACGTACAGGATGTCGGTGTTATGTAGCCTTATGAGTGGTGCCCTACATTAAACTGTTAAGTACACTTAAAAGGCCACAGAGGTTCTTTAAAAACATCCATCCCTCTACACTGTACACATTAGCATCTCCATGACAAAATGAGCCTTATAAAGTGGTGCTACTGAACCCCATGCCAGCATTCAGCCTACATTTCTGCCCTATTAACACAAACAAAGCCATTATGTCAAAATACAGGAAGCACAGTCATATAATGATATCTGTATCCACCCAATAAAAACACTGAAAGTGAAAACACTGAAAGCATAATGTTCTATATTATTAAACAGTCCAAAATGCTCTGGTCCCTGTAGACGGTTGCTGGTTTGTGGAAATGCAGGCAGCTGTTTGCTTGTTTAATGAACACGCTAACCAGGAAAAGGGTGCAGTTTCACCAGGCAGCTGGAAAACAATGGACCATGGCATTTTTTTGGACTGACCACTCAGACAAAGAGGAAAACTTGAGTCGTACAAGAAAATAAACTGGCCCTTGGCTGCATTCGGTAAGCAGAGAGGGACAATGCAGTCGGAACACCACCGTCAACACACTAATCCAGAGTTCCCATACGAAAAAATGTCTGTGATTAAAAGGCTTGATATTAAACATATTTTTAGCCACACTTAATGGTCAGGTCAGATTTTGAGAAACGGTTCAAGTGCTATTTTTTAGTTCATAGGCTTAAAAATCCTTTCACATGCTTTGAGTACATAGAGTACCATACATTTTCAGTAACTGTGCTATGCGTGACAATTTCTAAAATATACATTATTATATTATATTTCTCTATAAATTTACTTCAGTGTCTATTCTGAGTTAATTCCCAGTTCTCCATGTACATTTAACATCATAAAGCATAGTGCATAACGTAATATGATATTGTAGCTGATAAGATCCTCTAAGATTCTCATACTTCACTGAAGATAAGTTAATAGCGGCTTCTGGAATTTTCCATCTGTCCATGCGGCTGTAATCGTATCCATATTGTGGATGAGAAATGGGAGACAGAGAAGGCAAAACTTCAAGTAGCAGAGGAAGTGTGATGGCGACAGATGTGGAGTCTGAGAATGCGACAGGGAGAGAGAGAGGGAGTAAGGGAAGAAAGAGAGAGAGAGTTCCAGCAGAGACAGCTGCCATCTTGTCTGCAGACCCCGCTGATCAGACCTCAGACTTTAACCACAGTCCAGCAGGATTACACTCGCAGTGTGTCAGTCACGCTGTCTGAACCTTAACTATAACACACACACACCCACACACACACTCTCTCTCTCTCTCTTACATATGCCCACTTACATTCCTCTCAGGCGTACAGAAAGACGAGCCTTAAACACAGGCTCCACACACATGCATGCACTCCAGGGCTGCAAATTTCTGATCTTGCTAGGATTCTGTTTGCTTTAGATTTTTTAGGGAATGATTCAGTGCTTCAGGAATTGATTTGATTCATTTGATATGATTCATGCAGTATTGTTGATGCAAAATAATACACCAAACAGTTTTTCTAGATATCAAACATTTTAAATCGTGTACTATTGCAGACTATGAGATGAGTATACTGTAAATATTAAATAAAATAATATTAAATGATTAGATTCCATTCTAACATGCCAGGATTGATTTAGTCAATGCATGAAGGTATTTTACACCCCTAGTGCGCACACGTACACATTCTTACACTCACTTACAATTCATTTAAGCATGCAGTAAGACACTCAACCCTGTCACACAGGTACTTGATACGGCACAAATTCAGTACATAAAAAAGCACCATAGAATACCATAGCAACCACCTATCAATGACCCATCAACCATGAGAGATACCATAGGGAGCATCTGGTGAAACCCCACCAGTCGATTAAAATACCATAGCATCAACATAGCAATACCATAGCAACAACCTAACAACCACCTGCCAAGTGCTTATACATGCCTAGGCTACTGTCTGGAATACAATAACAGCCACATATCAATGCCCTAGCAACCATCTGTAATCCTTTTCATGTCTGACCTGACCTGAATTATTATATTATTACTTTCACGTCTGACCTTATTATTGTAACGATAATTAGCTATTTATACTTTTGGGTAAAAAAGGATAGACATGACCAAAAAATTGTATTTAGGCCAAACAATTTGCAATTTGTAATGATTATTAATATAATTAACCCCCCAGCAACCATGAGACAGTTGCAGTAGCATTAAGCACCTTAAGGTGCTTTTTAAAGCCGCTAGGGCACACAGAACACACCTCTCTCACACTTACACACACACACATTCCCGCTGCCCAGAATCTACATAGTAGGGAGGCAACAATACAGTGCATTGTATTATATCATCTTATCACTTCACTTACAAACCCTGTACCTCCAAAACAGCAACTTTCAAGGAAAAAAACCCTTGTAATTTTGGAGCATTTCTATTGGTCCATTCATCATGAAAGTTAGACACAGTGTAAGGAAGAACTGACAGATTCACATTATGTCAAAAGGGAAAACTGAAACTGTAAAGAATGGAGATTGCCAGGTTTTCGCACGACAGCGACTTAACAGACAGGCCGCTGTCAGAGACAGGCTGACTCCCTCCTTTCAGACCAGTCGTCCATCTGACCCCAAACACACCAACCACTAACCAGGCGTGCCAGCTGCTGCCAGCCGTGTCTGCAGCTCAGAGCCTCACACACACTGTCGCGCCACGCCGAACACTTAGGAAACTCAATACTTGCATTTTAATTCACCGTTAAGCAATGAATGTCCCACGAAGCCGACGCAGCTGAGCTGCTGTTACTCGCTGTGAGAGTTTGTTTAATTTCCTCCAGAGACTGAAGAGAAAAGCTCTGAAAAAAAACAAACTGCTGTCAAACAGAGCAGTGTGTCCACCATCAATCATTCATAACTTCGTTTTAGGCGATTTCGGCCTCTGTTTTATGGTCTGTAGGATAAAAAATACAGGCTCGGTCACCCCTGAAAATTAATATCACATTCCAAAATGATGCAACCACAGCATAATAGCATGCTTTCATATTCCAGAACAGTTCTGTGGGTTTCTCTGCTTTGATTCGAGAGAGGTTTCATCTTTGACCTACAATGAGCTGACATCAGTATGTTCTCCAGTGAAAGAATTAATGGTGTTCTACTGCAAAGATGATTAACTTCACATACTGTCTCTCTGTCTCCCTCTCTCTTTCCCATCAGATCTGCATCTTCATAGGAGAAACGCTGCTCTTCTTGAACTGGGCCATAACGGCGGACATTTTAATGGTACGTACTGCAAAGCCTGTATTTATCCATGGGGCTAAAAGAGAACGAACTCTCTCACTTGCAGAAAGTGCAGTCATCTTCTCGGGCTATAGTGTCTTATTTGTAGTGCTAGCTAGCGTGCGTGTGTGTGTGTGGGGGGCTGCATAGGGCTGCTATAGGCTGGGTGGAGCTCTGGCCGTAATTGCTGCCTCTGATTGAGCTTAATGTGAACACCACTCGCGGAAAATAACATGGAATAACAGTTTCAGGAGAGGCCGTGTTTTTGTGTGTGGGTGAAGGCAGAGAAGTGAGGGATGGACGTAAAGGCACACTGAAAAAAAGACACTTTACATTTACATTATATAAACATGGCAAGTGGATAAACTGTTACATAAACACAGTTTGTGGCAAAACTGGTAAACCTAAAGAAAGCGACTGTGCTGACGTACGAGGGTTTATTCCTTTTGCCATGTAATCATGTCAATTCAAAGTTCTATTGTGTAAAAGAGAGGGGAGGAGCGGGACTCTGGGGTGAAATGTCTTAAATATGGAAGCATTACATGTGATACTGTAACTAAATATGGCAATGCCAGCAAAAAGAAAGAGGAAGAACATGGAAAATGGGGAGTAGAGACGGAGGGTGAGAGATGGGGGAAAAGGTGAGAAAGAAAGAGAAAAAAGAAGTGAGAAAAGGAGAGATAGGAATAGAAGGATATGAGACAAAGAGACAGAGACAAAGAGCGTGACAGTGTAAGAGTGAGAAACTGAGAGAGACAGAGACAAAGAGAGAGACAGAGAGAGAGCAAGAGAGAGAGATACAGAAACAGACGAGACAGAGAGAGAGCAAGAGAGAGAGATACAGAAACAGACGAGACAGAGAGAGAGCAAGAGAGAGAGAGACAGAAACAGACGAGACAGAGAGCGACAGAGTTCACAAAGTTGACTGACTGAAATGAAATGGGGCTTCCTGTGAAACGAAGGAACCAGCTGACCTCTTATCCTGCCCGATGGACACACAGCCGAGAGTGTCTGTGTGTGTGTGTGTGAGTGTGAGTGTGTTTGTGTGTGTGTTAAGAGGTTATAGAGTGCACAGTTTAAGAGAGACACTAGCGTTGCAGTGTCAGGCTCTACTCAGCTGCTCACCTGCAGACAGTTTAACTCAAGCTGACAGAGCTGGAAGTGGACGGCAATGAAGTGAATAAGCTCTGCATAATCCAGCACCCCTGACATGTTTGTATTTGTGCTGCAGGAATGAGCTGTGGACTGGTTTTATTTGATTGAGTTTTATTTGTTTTAGGGATGTCACCATCACTTATGTTAGTAATTCAGTCATCTAGAGGCTACGTAATATCATTGTACTGAACTGAACAACAAGAACCCATATATTTGTATTTGAGAGCTTATTGAACACTACTGTATATATACAGAGAAACTGGAAAGCCTTTAAAAGGGCTTTCAAGCCAAATCCAGCACTCATAAATAGGTGTGTCCATCAGACTATGTTTCCTACTGTAAGAGAGACCTGTAGAAGAATTTAAAATATGCATAATTATCATGCAAATTGACAACTAATCATTGGTGATTCACTAAGAAGGTCAATTGTAACTGATTATTGTTTTGAAATTAACTCAGTTCATTTGCATCTGTAGTCTGAGAGGCCTAATCAATGAAATTAGATAATAGTTTACATCCAAATGATCTAATATTACAACACACTATAAATATAAACAGATGTACAATGCCGTAACTAGATGCAAACAAACCAGCACAGCAATGTACAAGATAGTGAAAGGTCAAAATTCTTTTGCACACTAACCTCCACACCCTATTTTCTCTATTCCTTTCCCTCTCTCTGCAGTACGTTGTCATACCAACCAGAAGAGCCACTGCAGTAGCCTTTCAGGGTTTCACTTCACATTTACTAGGGGATGCTGGGAGTCCATATCTAATAGGCCTGGTAAGTAAACCCCCCTGCCACCCCCACCACACACACACACAACAAACAGGACATCCCCCACCGCCCCATTTGTGCTGAAACACCACCAGAATGATTGATCACATATAAATGGCTCCACTCAGACCAGTGTGGCAATGCAGTAGTGCAGCAGTGCAGCAGTGCTCAGTCCCAGTGCTGGTGATCCTACCCGCTGCACATTTTTACATTTTTCCTGCCATAGCACACCCCAACCAGATCCCAGATGGCTTGATAATGAGGTGGTGAGTTGCGTCAGGCATACTTGAGGAAGGGGAAACACAAATACCTTCAAAGTATGGGGTCCCCCCACATTTAGAAAACCCCTGCAGTGGTGAATCCTGCAGTCACTGTGTTGAGGAACTGCTGTGTGTACTGAGTGTCACTGCAGAGTGTTTGACTGCGTATGTATACGCTGTACATCACCACAGTCTTACAAGTCAATACTTAATCTTTGCTTAGCCACCTGAAAGGATACACTCTCTTACTTGGTTTGAAGTAAGGCAGTTAATATAGACTCTGAAGACACAAGACTCTTTCACGAATATGGAGCCTAATCTGAAATTATATTCTACATTTTCTACACTGAAAGACTGCTGGTCAATGATTTTTGTGACATCACAGAAACAAATAATTGAAAACAGACTATTTTGGTAGGCTTGTTTCCTCATATGGACTAAATGGACAATACATATATTTCAAAAATTCATTACATCAGAAATTCACTTTTTTTCCATGGCATGGACTCTTTGAAGGTTATATATCAGTACATTCAGATTGCACACTCTGTAGGTATCTGCAGTATCACAAGTGACCTAAAGTTAAGTTGTTGTGAGGAATTAAGTAAAGGCTTCAGCATGTGTTATAAATAAAAATGCTTTTTAACAGAAGCACGAGTTCCGCTCTCCTGTCCTGGAGTGCCAGTTCTCTTTCCAGTAATACCCCCACCCAGAGGGCTCCGTGCAGATTCAGCTATTGTGAATGCCACTTACTGGCACACTCAAGGACATAAATACACAAAACTGTTCCCTAGGCCTCTTTGAACACCTCTGGCAGACAATAGCCCCTCATTCCACACTTCTTACGCTCCTAGTGTTATTGTGCTTTCTTTCGGCTATCAAGGGGAAAAGGTGGGCTGGGGTAAATCAGACCAGCCAATCAATTCCTGTTTACAATATAATAGGAATGGGCAAAGTGGGAAACCAGTATGTCCACCAGTGCAGAAAAATGCCTGCAGCAATGGGCCAGACGTCCCCCCCGCCAACTCCCGTTTGGCGTTTTTGGCATTCTGCAAAGGAATGTCAAAAGCTTTTCCAAGTTAAACAACAACTCCAGTGCACGCTCTTGACAGGTTCATAACCCCTGCCTTGCATGGTGCTGACCTGACCTGGGAGCTAGCCCTGAGGTCAGCTCCATTGTTCTGCTTACTCTTTCTCTCAAAGTTCCTTCCCTTTTACACGATAACATCCATTTATGTATGGACTTTTCACTCTTATAGTAACCCAGACATTAGAATGGTAATATACATTAAACACAGGAAAAGACATAGATATTAGAGATGCACATATAGTTAACTCATTCTGAGTCCACTCTAATGTAGCTGGCTTATAACTCCCACCCCCCGCCCCCCGCCCACTTAGTCACACACAAAAACACAGGTTTTCAGGTAAAAGTGAAAAGTGAATCTGATGTATCCACAATGAGCTCTTTGTTTCTCTTTGTATCTCTCATCGTATTGGAATGACTGGTACAGTAATTCTAGGAATCTCAGCGTTTATAATTAAACAGGCTCAGAGGTCAGCTAATCCTTTATAACAGAGCCCACTCTTCTCTGTTGGGATAGTCTATCAGACTGTTACATGAAAAACTATATGTTTAGACGTTTTGCATAGTTCCTGGTTCTAAAACAAGCCCGTAAGGATGCTCAGAATTTATTTAGAGAAAGTGCTCGCTGATGAGGCAGTCGGACGATAGTGCCAGCTCAGTGAGCAATTACCTCCAGAACATGAAGGCTCTTATCAAAACCCCAAAGCATGCACAGCTTCCCTGCGGTAACAGGCTTTTTAAGTGTGAGAACAAACATTCAAGAGGCCAAAAACAACGAAGCAGAAAACACAGATAAGTCAAACCCAGCGGTTTTGTTGTTTTCTTGCCTTTTGGCTCACAAAAGACTGGACTTGTGCCATTGAATGCCTCAATTACATAATGCACTAATAATGTCAAATTTCCTGACGTTTCCAAAGCAGATTGAGTATGCATTGTTGCACCCTCCACCACCTCCTGAACCTGACAGCTCGGGAGCCTCAAGGTCTGACTGGCCTGTCTGATTTGACAGGTATGTTTTGAGGCCTCCTGTGGTAGGTCAAAGGCCAAGTTCAGTGTGGCTGCAGTCCCACCAAGCCGATACATTCCTTTAAACTGACCAGGCACAACGCAACGTGATGGCATTAATTAAAAAGCACAGGATGACTTGAGCACGACACCGCTGCTGCTTCAGGAAGGTCTCTAAAGCTTGCAGTCATTGTGTCAGAGATGTGACCCAGCAATTCATGGTTAGGATGTTTCAGGAAAGAATTCTTTCCTTTTACCACTCAGATAAAGGCTGGGCCGAGGCTTTGCACATGTCAGGTCTGTCAAAGGGCGGAGAGAAGCGCACGTCAAATGTTGTTTGACTGTTTCATGCCAAAGGTCTAGCGACCTGCTGTGAACGGACTGATGACGCACAGAACACACAAATTGTATCTAGGCTAAGGGCAAATGATTGCAGAATAACAGAAACCTGGGTAAATAGAGTCCTTAGAATAGAATAAGCACATTTGTGTGATCTGTCCTTAACAACCACAAGGCATTGCTCCGAGATGAAGGGTGAACATCTGTTGGCAGGACTGACTGGCAAGAGTAGGGCTTATATATATATATATATATATATATATATATATATATATATATATAAATAATTTTTAGAAGTATTTGAACAAGATTAATAACCATTTTCACACAAGCAACCTGAACAGCTGTGCTACAAAGCAATACTACAGATATTACAACTAACCCAACAATTGATGCAAACACAATTCATGCAGTGCAATATTATATTTTTATACCATATAAGCAAAGCAGAAATGCAAATGTTGATAAAAATGACATACATAATCTGTAGCACATGTTAATGTATGCATTAAACCTTCCGAAAAATGTTTAGAATTTTTGCAGGAGAAACGGGCTTCCCTCATTTTGTGTTTTGGGGGAGGCTTAGTTGTGACACTGCATAATAACTCCATGGTGTGGAGGCTGCACTTTAACCTGCCATTTTGAGGGTTAATAAAATAACACAAATAACACAGGTGTCAATCATGTGTCTTATTAAAGACGTCCCTGTGGTTACTGAATAATACACCTCAGTGTGTATTAAGCATTGGAGTGTTAAAAAAGTACTAATAAGGCACAAAAATTGTGAATTTGTAAAAGATATCTGTGCAATATCTGTGGGAATTTGTAGATTACAGCATTATTTAAATAGGAAATGACCAAAAGCACTGTTTAACAGATAAAATGTTAAATTTTACACCACTTTAGATGGTTTCATTTTAAGTGGTTAAAATAAACAGTCCTAATATCCCAGCTGTAATACCCGCTTTTATGTAAAAAATATGGTTCGGCATTGTGGGTGGTGATGTAATCACGTCAGGAATCAGCTATCAGCAGTAATCTACCGCAAAAGAAACATTATTCTGAAATGTAATTAGACACGCGCTAGCTCCATAATCTCAGCCTAGCCTCCATTTTGTCAGTAGAAATAGCTAAACGCTAATGTGATTTGGCAGCCTACCTGAGCCAGCCACACTTACAGTATATGTACACACACACACGTCCAAGTTCACACACTGTACCTCGCTGGCAGCACGCACCACAGTCTCCCACTTTTTAGACTCAGCAGTCCTTCTCACCCCAAGGGAGACATGCGTTAGTGCTGATGCTAACACATTAGCAAAACATGGAAGTCAAAGTGCCCTTCCACTTTGAGGGAAAATGAGGGGATTCAGGTGTCCTTCCTCAGAATCATTTTAGTATGTTTGTGTTGTTACCTGTAGTTCATGTGACAAAGCACACACCTCTTCCAGTGCTTCACAATATGCTAGCATTGTAATGTCGATACCATGTATAACCATAAGTACACTAATGGACAAAAGTATTGGGACACCTGCTCATTGATTGCTTCTACTGAAATCAAGGGTATTAAAAAGAGTTTATTCTGCTCTGAGTAACTGTCTCAACTGTCCAGGAAAGAAGGCTTTCTACTACATTTGTTTTGGAGGATGGCTGTGAGGATTTGATTGCATTTAGCAACAAGAGCGTTATTGAAGTCAGGATGTTGGATGATCACCACCCCAACTCATCACAATAGTACAGAATGAAGCACCATCATTCCAGAGAACACAGTGCTCCACAGCTCAATGCTGGTGGGCTGTATACACCTCTAGACCAGGTGTATGTGTTGTGGTTTATTTGTTAAGAGTGTATAGCATTGCCCCAGTTTACTCTATTTAACCTCAATATGTGGGCATGAGATTACTACTGTGTAAACTTGAAAATCCCCTTTAGGTGTATTCAGAGCATTCTAACAGGGGGCTCATGTAGGCTACCCAGGCTCTGATCAATACTTTAATCATGCTGAAGAGACCTTGTTATTGATCAGGCGATGTGTTTATGACATTTGCACATCGCCCATTACCTTCAGCCACCATTGCACAAGGATATTGCACTGGCATTCTTGAAGAATTGCTAATGCAGTTCAATCCTTGAGTGCCATATTTGGTCACTGGCCTCAAGGATGACTAGCAGCATGCTATGCCATTGTTTCCTAATGCAAGTGTGTGTGTGTGTGTGTGTGTGTGTGTTCTTGTAGATATCAGACGCGCTGCAGAAGAGCTATGCTACGTCAGTGCTGTGGCAGTTCCTGAGCTTAGGCTACGCCCTCATGCTCTGCCCCTTTGTCATCGTCCTCGGGGGGATGTTCTTTCTTGCCACCGCCCTCTTCTTCCTCGACGACCGCGACAAGGCAGAAAAACAGTAAGTGCATTTACCTTGACTCATCACAAAAACATCATTAAAAGTGCATAATACAAATATTATTCTAATGAAAAGTGCCACTTAAAGCACACATTCCAATGCCCCCCGCCCCCCCAACATCCCCACCATTGTATCTAAGCACTGCGAAACAGGGCTATCATTTTTTATTTTTTGCCACATAATGGGAGCCTAGAAAAATGGCTGTTGCTATGGCGATTGAGGAGACGTTGGCAGCCCTTGTCTCGAATGGCCTCAGGTGGAGCAAGCTAATCCATGAGGATGAGGGAGATTAAAATCTGCTTCTGTCCAAACAAAGAGATTCTGCACCACATAAATGATGTGCCCAGGGTAGTGCAGAGTAACAACCTATAGTATTAGAGGTCAGGTTCTCTACAAGGACAAAGAGCTCCTCAAAGAACGACTTTGGTTTCAGGGTTACTGGCAGCAAGCAAGATTTCAAGTAGCAGTTCTAGTGCTGAAGAAAGCCTAAAAAAATACACGAAAAAGTGCCAAAAAAGGTAAAACGTTCTTTGCCCAATGTTATCAAAGAACCACTTGTAGTTCCTTAAACAACCTTTCAATTAATGGTTCTTCAGAGATTTTAGTTTAAAGAATTATGTACTAATAACTCTAAAACTGGTATGGAGAGTTTTCATTACACCCTTTAAACTGGATTCTTCAGTGGTTCTTTAGTAAAGGCATTAGTGTATTTAAAACAAGGACAAAACCAATAAACCATTTAACTGCATGAACTGGTCTTTGTACTGTTACATGGATCTACATATTCTAGGAAAACCTGTTGTATCTGGTTCTTTACCTTTTACTCCTTTCTTACATATAATACATATAATGTAAAGATTCTACCAATAACCCTAAAATTGCTATAGAACCTTTAGGGGGGTTCTTCGATTTGTCAAACCATTTAAATGCATAATAACAAAAAAAAACTGTTGCATTTGGTTCTTTACAGAACCTTTAACCTTTTTGTTCTGATCCAAATAACCAGTTTTCAGTACTGTATAAAACTATTGTACTAGAGATTAGGTCAGGTAACAGTTCTACTGCTGAAGACCAAAATGCTAAGACCAAAAATGGGCTGATCTGAAACTGAAAGCATGAAAGAGAGGCTTCTTGTAACCACTTCAGCAGGGTGGTCAGACAAGTTCATGCTCCAGGAATTTCAGGGCGACGTTTTGTCTAATAAAAGCAAGAATCATGCACAAAGAGCTGTAAGTCAGCTAAACCCCGCTGCTGACAAAAGCTATTTTCACCACACACACACACAATATCACATAACACTGCCTACTTAAATCATACTTAGAAGCCTTAACAATGTATGCAGTGTGAACATGACGTGATAAACTGACCAACAGAAATGGTCTGTCATTACCTGGAAGATAATCTTATTACTTTAACATCCACAGACGTTAAGGTTGTTCCTGAACTGGATTTCATTCATTAAACCTGGAAATAAACAACATCAATTTGCAGCATTTACAGCATTTAGCAGACGATCTTATCCAAAGTGACTTACAACAGTGCTTAATCATTTATCCTGAATATCCAAAGCTAGTGTCGATAGCCCCTGATGAGATTTAGAGTAGCACTTCTAGCGCTAAAGACCAAAGTGCCAAGACCAAAAATCACACTGCTGATCTCAGAGCAGCATGGAAGCATTTTTCAGCAGCATGACATTTGAAAAGTAATTAGAAGTCAAATAAAGAAGAACTTCTGAAGGTTCTGTACAATTTCTGTGTGAATCTTCACATTTGGTCAACAAAGGAGTGTGAAGAACCTTTTATATGTCCGAAGAACTTTTCTTTAAAGGATATTTATTTACCAACTTGAAGGTTCCTCACACACACTCACACACACCACACTGTGGACTTGTTGTTTTAGCGTATCCCACAGGTTACCAGTACTTTGACCTGAGGGTCTGATGGTCTGCTCTGATGCATGGTGCACTTTCATAACCATCATTAAAACATTTTACAGCAGAACGTCTTTGCACATTAGCACCAACACCTTGCTACTGGTTTGTGGTTTGTTTTTCACCACTGCTGACCAGGAGCACTCCACAAGCCTTGCCATTTTGGACATGCAGTGACTCATTCATCTGGTCTCAAGGATTTGGTCCTTGTCAAAGTTGCTCAGGTCTTCATACCTGTTCATTTCTGCCTATGAGAACTGACTGTTGAGTTACCATATAATATATCCCAGCATGCATTGTTGTTGCAAGATAATCAATAATATTCGCTGCTTCTTTGACTGGTCATAATGTTCTGGCGCATTGCTGTATATAAACACACACTGTATGCACTGAAATACAGAAAGACATGTCCCTGAAGACATTCAAGAATCCTAGTGCCTTAAAAGGCAACTAGAATTTCAGAACCTAGAGCGCAAGACGCAGTTCTCCTTTGCATTGTTTTATCAAGTTCACTTCCTGTGTTTGCTTCCTTTTTGAAATGACTTCCTTCCACTCTGGTCAGAGACATTTTTAGGCAGGGTGGCAGTCCTAACGTCTACAGCCGCCTGCCGTCTGCATGCTCCCTGAAGGCCAGGACCGCTTAGTTTCCCACGATGAGATCTCAGTGGCATTTGGCTTTAAACCAGGAACTCTAGGCTAACTATTCCCGACAGAGTACTAATCAATGATTAAACTAGGATTTCATCAATCAGTCAATCGACCATGCTGCAGGCTTTGATCTGTTAATATTTACAGTATCAAATGTTATACTGGAAAGAGCTATTTAGATGTTTAATCTGGTCATTCAATTTATTTGCCATCACTCATTAAGTTGATACATAAATTACAGTACATTTACAGCAGAGTTACAGTAGTATCGACACTGTCCAGAAAAAAAAACCTTGAATCTCCAAAATGGTAACTTTACAGAAAAAGGAAAAATCCTTAATAGCTTTCAATGGAAGTCAATGTAAAAGGATTTCTATTTGTCCATTTGTGAAATTCTGATACAATGTAAACTGCCAGATTAAGACTAATGTAAGACTAATGCCAGATTAAGACTAGATGTCAAAAAGGGATAAACAGCAAAAAATAAGGATACAAGGTACTGTATATAAAGTAAAGTTCAGAGGTAAAACATTAGTGTTTAATACAAAAATGTGTTAAAGAACTCCTTCACAGTCTTAGAGAGCACTTACAGAGCTCTTGTGGTTTGGGTTTTACCACATCATTGCGCAGTGAGGGCGAGCCATCCTGCCGTATTGCATCCTGTGTTATTAACCGCATTAACCTTTGTGCCATGCAAGCAGGAACAGATAGGACTGCAGGCCTGATACAGAGCGAGGGACACTTCCTCAGAACTAGCATATTCCAAAGAGCTTTATCACCTACAGTAGCATTGCTACTCAGAGATAAGTGTTCCTGAGCTCAGCCCTACAGTGCTGACAGGGGCATTCATAATTGATCACTCATTTAATAAACTTGCTTTGATACCTACATCAGAGGGTCCACAAATGGGCTAATGTTCAAAGAGGCTATAATAAAGCCAAAGCTTTATGTTGCAAAAAAAAATAAAAAATCCCTGAACTGCCACTATCTTACATAATATGCTTCTAACAGCGTCTCAACAACAGGATCAGAGCCAGGCCAAAAATAGGAGCCTTTTTTAAGAGCTGTGTGCTTTTTCGAGCTCTCTAGCAAGCTCCCGATTCACAAATATCTCTAATAGGAATGAACACAAAAACACGCTGTCCTCAGAGATCCCCCTCTATTTATAAAAGACCAAGAAGCAGAATGAACAGCGCTGGCTCGCGTGATGCCGTCTATTCCTAGGGCCCGAAGAGTGAGTTATTATTTCTAGGTTGTTAGCTTTTTTTGGCTGAGAGGAAGCCATTTATAGAACAGGGTACGACATTGCCCACAGATGCATTCACACACTCTCTCTCACACACACACTTGTGTGTGTGAAGCTCATCTGTCTCTTTGGTTTTGCTGCTGTGGCATCATTGAGCCGAGTGTCTGCAGGGGCACCCTATGTATATAAGTAAAGTTGAACTATGTGCTGAAGTGCTAGTGGCCTGCAGGGCTGGAGTAAGCAGATTGCCACGAAGTGGGCCTGCTCAACTGTGGCTGCTGAGACAGAGAGAGAGAAAACAGAGGAAAATACAGAGAGGGGGAGGGAGAAAAGTAAAGAAAAGTAGACCAAGATAAGCGATTATCTGACACTTATTCCTTTGTCGGAATAAAACAAATTGAGCAAAAAAAGAAGAGGTATAAAGTTTTTGGACAACAGCAACAAGTTTCAGTCCGCCTGGTCTTGAAATCATTCCTTTAAGTCATGCATTGAACTGACTTGATTCATATTGGTACATCAGCACAATTACTCTCAGATGTAGTCATCTGAATCAGGCAAATTTCAGTGTATAATTAATGCCTGTGGATCAGAAACGTAGAAAGTGTAGAATGCATGTGTGGCATGGCATGCTCTTCACTTCATCACCAAACTTACCCAGGTCAACAAAAATACCAACTTACAAGGGGTTATAAAGCAGAAGGGGTTGCAAAGTCCAGGATCAGGGTCAGCAAACATGCCATTTATCCCAAAATCGGAAATTAGAATCAAGGTCAGAAACTGACCATGTACTACCCTAACTTAGAGCTCCACTCATTTAATCAATGTCATACTGTTACTTTTTTTTTTTTTACAGCCCCTGGATTTTGCATGGGTGAACTTGTCCTGTAAACTTCAAGCTGACTCATGATGCAAATTTGATCCAAAATGCAAAATTCTTTAAAAAATCTAATTGTAGCCAGTAGGGTCAAACAGCAGTCTTATCATATTTTCTCTTGTTTCCTTTGTTTCCCAAGGACGAACCAGCTCTCTCGGCCACCATCTACAGTAAAGGTAAGACTGAGTCAAATTGCATTTCACTGAGTCACTGTTATCTCCACACTAAAAGCTTTCAAAGTAATTTCCTAACACAATCTGTAATTTCAGTGACATTTAGCCAGAAAGAATTTGATGATTCATGCTTATTTATGGGTCCCTGAGAGCACAGCAAATGAGGAAAGGACTGCTGATATCCTGCTTTTTGAAACTTCAAACAAAGTTCCCTTTGATTTCTTGAATTACTCACAACATTTTGATTCCATTACCACATAATTTAGTGATAATTATCTTAGACTTCATAGACTCACTCAGGGCTGGGTTTTCATCTACAGAAATGTTAGAATAGAGTAGAATAGAAAATCCTAAACCAACATGAGTCTTAACCTCAATGGTTGTAGACCTCTGTTGTACCTGATCTCTCTATTTTATTCTTGTTATTCATGGCCCAGGGAGCCAGGTTTGTTTAGTAGGCCTCACTCTGGGATCTGGCACCCTTTTAACAGCATGTTCCTGCCCTTCCTCCTTCTCTTATCAGCCTCACACACTCACACTTCGCTCGAGCCTGTGTGTGTAATTAGCAGAGCTCTGCTCGCACCAAAAAGAAAAGATTGAGAGAGGAAAGAATAAGGAAAAAACGTATACTGCAGACAAGGAACTGTGACCACTTATAGCTTTCCAAAACTGTAGATTCTCACAATAGACCTTTGGGTGTTCCTCGCTTAAAAATAACATGACCAGAGCAGTCTTTTCTCTTTATGTTTTTTGTGGCTCCACTTGGGAAGGTTATCGTGCCAGGGCGAGATATTTGTGCTGCAGGACCTCCTGTTTGCGAAGGCATAGAGTGGTTGTGCTGACTCAACTAGACCTATTTAAAAGAAGTATGCGAAGTAATGCTTTGGGGCGCACATAGATTCTGTGGCCTGAACCATGTGTTGTGTTGTTGACTTCTTTTAGAACAAGCAGACATACTCTCAGGTCCTAAAAGATCCTGATAACTCACTTTATGAACAGGTGGATAGTGGGCCATACCTGACATTGGAGGGCATGGAAGCCATAAGTCAGCAGACGTTTGTGTGTTGGTTATATCCTAATGCCATCCTAATGATTTCTTTACATTAGAGATACCAATATCAAAATCTTGAGTATTAGTTGATGCTGATTTAATATTTTTTCTTCAAAACATACTGATCTTAAAAATTATCATATTTTAATTGAATACATGTCTCTTAAGATGATTATCTGAAAGTAAGGGGCTCGGTTTGTTGTAGGATTGGATCAAATTCATTTAGGGAATGAATATTATCAGTGATTTTTTAGCTCCTTACAATTGGAATAGATGACAAAGAGTTTATATCACTTAGGCTCAAATAAATACATCATCATCAAACAGCCTCCATAGATTGATGGCTTGGTGTAGATCCAAAGATACATTGCTGCACAGGTACTTTATTCTTACTTACTTAAATGTACTTTTAATTTATAACATAATAGTAAATACGTGGACGAAAAATCAACTTACGTGGCTGAGATCATTATACTTACAGTAGCTGACACTTGCCCAAAGCATCTGACATTAACAAATTGCAGATGTCGTTCCCTCTGGTGCAAGTTTAGGTTCCTTGCATTGCTGAAGCCAGTAGCCATTATCTGGGATTGAACCCCCGACCTCCTGAGTCCCAGCCAAGTTAGCAGAGATAAGTTATTAACTCATAGAGGTCTGAGCCAGAGACAAATTGGAATGAAAATATTTAGCAGGAATATTTGCCAGCGGTGTCCTATTCATAATACACACACCTCTTCGTATTCTTCAGTGTCAGGCCTCTAATGAATAAAAACTACTATTCTGATTTAAAGCCAATCTGTCTGCGAGGCTAAATTGCATTGCTAATGATGAGAGCGGTAATAAAACCAATGTAGACTCAACCCATGAAGCTGGACTCAACCTTCCCCTGTGGCAGTTTAAGAGGAAATCAATCAGCTATCACTGATTGGACAGCGCATCAACCCTGCCTCTGAAGCTCGGCCGACCAGAGGCGGTTATTAGCATATAGAATATAACAATGCGATTGGCCTGTCTGGGTTGCGTATGTAAATTGGGAATTTTGTATATAATTAACGGCTTCCTTAGGGGTCAGAACCCTCTCTGAAAAAAAACTGTGTAGTTATGCAACCAATGGAAACCCCCACACTGACTATTACAGATGACATTATAATGAGAAACAAGAATGTAAGGCATGTCGAGGGAGGAAGATAAATGAGGTGAATTTCTTCGGTAACAGAGAAAGGGGGACACGTAGTTCAAGTCGAATGTGAAAGGCAGCTGGAAAGGTGCACTAATCGCTAAAGTCTCGCTGCATTATGATCCATTAGTGTTTGGTGCAGTCCTAGACGGAGATCAGATAAACCCAGATCCAATTAAATGGCTGAATGTCTCTCTGGCCATAGAAAGACACAGAATCTCTCAGTATCACCCACTCCATCAGAAGAGGCCCTCGAAGAAGCAATCTGTTCTAGTTTTGGAGATACACATTTGAACTCTACTGAACAAAACTCAGTTTGAATCACTGACACCTTCGTTTTTTGAATGGTTTTAGATATGAAATTATGTTTAAATATTACATTTAAATATTATTTCGATTGTTTTTAATATTTTAAATATTATCATTAAATTAACATTAACCATACATTTCCACAATTCCAAGCATCAGCTAGAGGCTGGCGTAAAGCCCCCAGCATTAGGCTGTGGAGCACTGGCTCTATGTGTTCCTTAGAGTCCAATACCAATATCAGCAGAGTTTGTGATCCAGAACCGATCATCCAGCATCAGGCTGGATACAATCAGATCCTCACATTCATGTTCTAACAACAGGGTAAAGCCTTACCAACAGATTAGACACTGTTAATACTGCAAAGAGGTGAAAACTCCCTATTAGTACCCTTGATTTTACAGGAAACACTGGATGGGCCTGTGTCTGCAAGTTCTTTGATATGCAGATAAATGTCTAATGATCTTTCATTGTCTAAGTGACAAACAAGGGCAAGCACAAATGTGGCTAAATGAATGCAGTCCATAAAAAATATTTAGTACTTGTGGCATTTCCTTAAGTGAAGCAGTGCTTTGTATTGAACCAGCTGTTATCACGTTACAGTGGCTTGACTGCATACTGAACCACCTCCACCCTTATTATGAGCTGTATGACTTTCTGTTCATGAAATAATGTAAAAAAAACTTAAGTGTATTAGGCTTGTTCCACAACAAAGCCAATGGTTTGACCAGAACAGTGTATGTTTCTGTGTGTTTCATTATACAGAAAACAATAAACCTCTAATAAAGCTCTAATCCATGTTTCAGCGACTCAGCCAACCTTGTAATGTAGAGGATTGCAAATATGGGGACAGAAAGCACCTAAAAAAAAGGCCAGGAAAGTTTGACTACTTGAATATTAAAAGGCAAATATCACAACAGTTGTGGAGACACCTTCATCTAAGTGATCAGAAGAACCTTGTGTTCTAAATTTAATAAAGGCCATACTGTGATTAGAGTATAATGTAGGGAGAAGCGCTATATCTGTGGCTGAAAAGAGAGTGTTGGGAATGGGGAACTGTGCTGTCAGTGTGACCCACAAGCGGACAGATGGCACAGTGGCTTCTAAGTGATAATTACACAGGAACATCCTGTTGGGAAACCACTCGCTCACTCACTCCCTTTCTTGTTCTCTCTCGTAGGTCACTAAGTGAGCGGAGGCCTGGAGTGGGTGGACTGAAGAGCGAGCCGAAGGATTGAGATGAAGAGAAAAAATACAAAGTTTAGTGGACCCACCAGATGCCCATGCTGCACACCACAACCACCGCCATCCATTATCTTCACTGCTGCCATTTTCTTCTGTCCACCATGCGGAGGCTGACCTGAACTTGAGCCAATGAGACGCCTCGCTTGCCCAGGAATGATGAAGTCCCACCGATGAGATGATGCAGCGTGAGAACAGCAGCCGATCATCAGCTAGTGGGCAGCTCGCGTCAATAAAAAATGTACAGTTAAGTTTTGAAGGCCCATTGTGGGGGTGGGAGTGGGAGGGAACGGGAGGGGGAAGGGTAGGGGCTTGGGGTAGGGGGTCCATAACCTCCTTAGTGCCATACTACTGAACACGGACACGCATTCTGTCCTGTCACGCTGCCTGTCAATCTGCACCAAGTGCCATAGCATCACATTCCAATACGGGTCCAGTCCACACCAACAGCTAAGTCAGGGCTCACTGATTGGCCACAGTTGTATAAATATAGAAATGAAGGAATATTTGGTCTCTCAGATGTCTCATGGAAGACTGGCTGTATGGTTAGCCTGCTTTAATAATGCTGGCACAGGCAAACGTCTGGTCCCTGTTCATTTTCCTTGCTTGTGTCTTGCCCTTTTTCACTTTTATTTGCGTCTCTCTTTGTCTTAGCACTTACTGAATTGAATGCAGTGCCAGTTAAACAATGCAGTCAGCCAACATAATTAGCTCTAATTTCATATGTTGTGCTTTTTTCACCTGATTGTGCATACAATTGAGAAACCTGAGGTGTTTACCTATGATTGTTTCAGAGGGGTCGCTGGGTAAAAACTAATAGAACGTAGAGAAACACTGGAGTGTAAATATTAACCTTTTTTAACTTTGTAAAAATGTGCATTTTTTCCCAAACTTTCTATCAAATTTTCACGAAATCATGAAGAATTATTACACACAACATGCGAATAGAGCGAATAGGACGTAGCCACCTCAGATAACATGCCAAGGAGAAAGTGAGGAACAGAAAATGGGCAAGGCCCACTGGATGCTGTAATGACCTACCTTGTGATAGTGTTTTTCTTTTAGTGTTTTTTTTTTCCACACAGCAGCAGCTAGCCGACCCATGAAAAAAGAGACTTGTTGCCATTTGACGGAGGATAAGATTCACAAGCACCGGTCTATAAGAATGGTCTTCATTGTGCACCGGGCTCCTATACTCATTCAGTCTTACATATCCCCTTTCTGAAAAGGAGAAAGAGAGTGAGGCTGAATAGGGATAAGGATCTAGATCAGTCACAAGTTAATTAGTTAGTGAAATCCATCCAGGGGAAAAAGGAATTCCTTTAATCCTGAGGTTAAGATGAATCTGTTGTTTTTAATAAGGGACAATATTACATTTGGGTAATATTACAGTAAGATCATAAATGCTTAGAAAAACTAAAAAGAAAAGGTGTTGACCACTTTTGGCCGAATTCCGGGGCAATTTTTCCAGATTAATTTAATATCTCAACAATTTATAGATTCAGCAAATATTTCATATTTGGATCACTAACCAGTAGCTGTAAATACTAAAGAAATACTTTACGCTTTACAGAATGGCAGCTTTTGTAAGGCTACAAGACATTTGCATACATCCTTCATGACAACTGACTTAAACCTACATAAACCTTAACCTAAGGGGAGAATTTTGTTAGGAACATGCCTGAAATCCCTACTCCTCACAACCTAACGTCCTATAAACGTCCATCTATACCTTCCATGTCCATGACAGTGGAGGTTCTCGCACCCCACTATCACCCAGTCACCTCCATTTAAGTCATATCTCTCTCAGTTCAAGCTCAGTTCATCAGAAGGGGTCTGGTCTTCTAGCTCAAAGCAGAAGCCACCTGATCTTCCCTCCCTTTTACAGTCCAGTCTCCGTCCACATCTTAGCTGATGGCATGGTTTTTCAACTCTGTCCCAACTCTCAGGTGAGATGGTATCAGCTGATAAGTTCATGATCACTGGCCTGCCTTCAGTAAATGTTTCTGTAGATCCATGTCAGTCATCATAAAGGCTTATGTAGGTGTTGTGTAGCGTTCTGAGCACTGCCCTTCAGTAAAGCGTTAGTACAGTTTGGACAAGTTAGCAGAATTAGTGCTTTTTTGTTTTTAAAGGAGACATTGTGAATAAGGGTAAATAGGGAAAACTCACTAGAGTAGGCCATGTTTACTGGGTTATTGTGAAAATATATCTTATTGTGGGTGGAACTTATGCAATTTCATAGGATTGCCTCATCATTTGCGGAACAGAAAAGCTTTCATAAAGGCAATAATTGATTGATATATTTCCCCATTCAGTTCGAGCTGTATTAATTAGACATTAGGTTTTTTGTTTGTGATTTTGGTGCATATCCGTCATATTCTGAGACCTCCTTTTACCAAATGGAAATGAACTGTCTTTGAAGCTGTTGTATAGCGCAGACGTCCTTCTCAGAGACAAGCAGAGGTTCCCCCCTTTTTCACATTGAAAAAAAAGCACCTTGCATATGGATCGAAGCGTTGTTTGTTCCGGAAGAGATCAGGGTGGGGGGAAAAAAACAACAACAACAAAGCTTCAGCATCCGTATTGTGGAGGTGTGACTCATCCCGGGGATTGAGGGATTGAGGGATACCGTCCTTATTTGCCAGTTAAATTCTCAGAGCTTTCATCGTGCCGGGTGAAAAGCTATCTGAATGTGTCCGATCCTGTCCGATGTGTTTACACATGCAAATTCATTTAATTAAGCTTTTTTTATTTGTATTATCATTCTTTGTAAGGATGTCTTTATTTTACGTTCTTTCTTTTTACAAATATTAGTTTTATATATAATGATTCTATAAAGAGGGACAATTATATTATGCAGCGATTTTAATATATTGTAAACTACAGCTTTGATGCAATGTATTTATTTGTTGTTTATTTGTTACCATTTTACAAAGGGAAAAAACAATGTCTTGAATATTATGAATATTCTATTTTCTTTTGGGGGGGGGGGGGTAGGGGGGTTGGCACAGGTGAACTGACCCTCCATGTATCATCAACAGTGAAGAATCCTGGATAGTTTATCATCTCAAAGAACTGTGCTTGTCCACACACATACACACAGATGTACACGCACAAACACACACACACACACACACACACACACACACACACACACACACACACACACTCACCAAATGACAGCACAGTACATATTTACAGTACAGCCAAGTTTTTTAGACCAATGAAATGTTACTTTTTTATTTATGTCTTTTGCACAAGCGATTGGGTGCATCATGTTCAGGGGTTGTTTTTTGTTGATAGTTGTACACTGGCGTTTTGTAAGTGCTAAAGGGACTGTATGTATCTAAGTCACGTTTCACACTCATGCAACATGCTGGCTGTCATTAAGACGCTCTCTGTGATCCCGCTGCCAAAACTGAAGGCCTGAGCGTCAATGCCAAATTGGAATCTCCATCAGTGACACATAGCCTGCATATTTAGAAACTGTTTTTTTAACCAGATGGTTTTAATGGAAGAGTCATGAGGTTGATGGTGTGTATTGAGAATGTGTTCTTTCTTGTCATACAAGAGTCTTGTATAAAAAAAAAAGATGTTTCTGATGTTGAGCAGAAACTAAAAAGGGGATTTTATTTTTAAGAGCGAGCGTGATGAAAGAGAACAAATAAGCCGAAATAAACAAACCATTATTATCGCTATCTAGGAAGTTACTGTGATGCTCCGACTGGGAGTGATATGAGATGTAAACATATATGTCAATGATCAAAATAAACTTATTTAATCAAAGAAAAAGTTTGCAGAGTGGATTATTTCATTTTCTTTTCATTGTCTTTCTTAAATGTCATTGTCCTTAGATAGTCCTTAATAATAATAATAATAATCATCATCATCACTGTGTGTGTGTGGGGGGGGAATTTGAGAGGTAGCCCAACCAGGTTTCAGTCAGTTGTTAGAGTGGAGGTAGCTCTGAACCAGGAGTCTTTATTGTATTATTGAAAAACTGTAAAGCTGCTACATACATAGTCAATGTGTAGGTTAATATATTTTACAATGTTTAAATGTTCCTGCTTAACCACTAGAATCCAATTGAATGGCTAGCAGATATTGGCATAATTGTAGAGGTATATTTGTTCCTCAAATATTTTGACATTTTTGGTAGGTAAAATCTGTCACAGGTGGACACACTGATAGTATACTACATACATTTACATTACATTTACATTTGTGGCATTTAGCTGACGCTCTTATCCAGAGCGACTTACAAGGTTACTCGTATTACAGAGGTGGGTCAGTGTAGTGTTAGGAGTCTTGCCCAAGGACTTATTGGTGTAGCGCAGCACAGTCACCCAGACCGGGAATCGAACCCCAGTCTCCCACATGGTGTGGTAGATCAGTGGCAGGTAGTGGTGTTATCTGTTGCTACTACCTGCCCATGAACTAGCACGCCATGTGGGAGACCAGGGTTTGATTCCTGGTGTAGGTGTGGCTGCACTACAACAATAACAGTCCTTAGGCAAGACTCTTAACACTACTCTAGTCCACCTCTGTATTATGAATAACTGTGTAAGTCACTCTGAATGAGTGTCAGGTAAATACCTTAAATAGTAAATAGCATAGTTCTTAAAATCATTACTCTAAGTACTCTGGAATCACTGCTCAAAAGCTTAGAATTACGAGTCAAAAGTTTGGAATCACAGTTTAAAAGTTTGGATATTTAGAATGACTGCTCAAGAGAATCAATGTGTTGAATAATATATCTGAATAAAACATATTTGCTTGCAGATTAATATATAAACTCATCACAAAATCATCAATATATAACGTCACAGTACCACAATCATTCACAGTACCATAATAATGATGCATTTTTTCACTCTTCAGTGTAAAAAGATATGGATTTTTCTTCATCAAAAGCATTCCAACCTTTCTCTAACAACAAAAAATGTCCAAATGTACAAAGGAAGACTGGTTCCTCATCATTCTTCCAGTTAATAAAAGTACCAATTACATCAACAGACACAGAAAGCTACCAAATGTAACTAATTCACAGTCATTTGTGGCAGGACACCCTATCTGGGGTCTAGACAGACGCATGAATGGGCTCTAATGTGGAGGGGCTACTGCAAATACCTGAGGAGGCAGAATGGAGACTTTCATAGACTCAGAACAGAAAAGACTTTCTCTTCTTTACTTTTTCCAAAAGTGGGAGGAGGAGAAGGAAGAGGAGGAGGGAGCGAGTGAAAGTGGAAGCTTCTCTCACATTGCTGAATGCAGTCTAAGAGGTAGTCCAGATTCAGGGGCCTGAATGAAGTCATACACTGTTTAGAAAGGTGCCCAGTTTTATTACCCTAGAGGAAAAATGGAACAAACAAACACACGTCAGAATGAGGAGACATACATATACAATGTTATTACACACATACAATTCTCCCAAATGCCATCCGTGGCCAGGAGCCCCTCGTTCTCCCTAGGTGGGTAGGATGATGAACCTCTTGCCCATTACTCAGCTCGGGGGTCTGTTAAGAGATGAGATATTTTAAGGGTTATTTGAAGTCAGGTGTTTTAAAAAAAGAGGATGGCAAATGGGTGTGGGTTTGGCAGACACTCCAATGTTTCAAGAATATAAACCTGAGCTATGGTCGTGTGCCATGGCTCTAACAAGAGGTTTTGAAGCTCATCATACTGGTAACAGTTACAAAAATATTTCCAAAGAGTTTGGGCTTCTCCAACGTACTGTGAGGCAGATGGAGGAGTTTCAGCTATTGCTCTCCAAAGAAATGGACATCCAGCAAAAATCACTCCAAGAGCACAGTGAATACAGTGTAATATATGAAGTCAAAAAGAACCCCAGGAGGCATCTACAGTCCTCTTTTACATTGAGTAGTGTGAACCATCGGGAAAACACTAAACATGAATGGTGTGTTTGGTGGGATTGCAAGGAAACCAATTCTCTACAATTACAACACTGCTGCCATCTGCAAACCAGCACATTCTATAAGACAATGTCAGAGTATTTGTCTGACCTTGAAGCTTAACCATGAGTGGGTCATGCAGCATGACAATGACCCTAAGCACACATGAAATGTCTACAGAAATGTAGTGGGATGCTTTAAAAAATGTGAATTCTATAAATCAGTACACCCATTTTCTAAATGCGTTACATATATTTAAATATTTTTAAATCCAATCCTAAACCTAATCCTAATTCTAAGACTAACCTTAGTAACTAAAAATAACTGGTGATGAAAATCCAACATGGAACAATTCATAAAGCCTAGGTCTGTATGTCAGCCTTGGTGTTCTACCAGTCAGGACATTTAAGGACATTTCTGCCCTGAAAATATACAAACCCTAACAAACACACACACACACACACACACACACACACACACACACTCACTAAACCCTCACACCAAACACAAGAGTGTTTCTGTGTATAACGATAAATGGAAAAGCTTGTGGCAGTCTAGCAACAAAACACACACACAGTGGGCCCATTTCACACTTACACATATCACATATGAAAAAACAATATTTACCCAAGGCAGAACATGTTCTCTCCAAACTGCATTTGAAAGCAAAATGGGAAAGTTCACAAATACCTGTTGAAGCGGCTGCAGCTGCACACTAAATTACCTCATATCCTGCAGCCTTTGAGTGAGCTGCTATGGGTGGCTGATATGGCAGAAATACTCAGCTACTTTAAGATGCACTATACTGGCAACAGAATGGGTTGCTCTGGAACAACCATACATGAGCCTGTGGTTGCCATGGGGGGGTATCCTTGGCATTGGGCTGTGGAGCAGGAGATCTGTGTTTTCTGAAAAGTAAACATCAATTCAACACTGTTGGGATGAGTTTAGGTATCAAAAGAGCAGACCAACCAACATCAGTACCTGACCTGACTAATGCTCTCCTGGCGGAATGCAATCAACTCCAAAGCCTCCCAGAGGAATAGTGTCAGTTATGGCAGCAAATGGGGTGGGGGAGGCTCCCTACTAATACCATTAATACAATGGGCCTCTCGCTCTCTCTGGGTGGGTACAATGATGTCTCTCTCCCCCCATCACTCAGTGTGATGCTAGCCAGCTCAGGCATCTTTTAAGAGATGAGATTTTTAAGGGTTAATTAAGTCAGGTGTTTCAGAAAAGGGGATGGCAATCACAAAGCATAAAATATCTCATATCAGCAGCCAAACAGAGACTGATCTCAACAAGAGCAGCTTCTCACAGTCAAGTGCTGATCATTCAAAAAGCAAGAGGTTCCAGCATGGCTTTTACTGCTTGAAGATGCGCTTACTGAGCTCAGTCTCAATCAAAGCCATCGATCATGAGGCCTTTCACATCCCCAAAAGCCATTCTCTAATTGACCAGACACTTGACATTTAGATAAAAAGAAAGCACTGTCAGAAACAACACACCTCAAACCTGCTCATGTTTGGGGCATATTGACCTGAAGCCAGGAAACGTGGACATGTGTCCATCTGTCCAAATGTTTGTGGACACCCCTTCTGATGAATACATTCATCTATTTGATGTTGCACTTATTGCTGGCACATATTTGCAAATGCACACACCCACAGCTCGTCTAGTCGCTGTACAGAAGTACTGAGCAGATTAGCATGAACCTATTGGCACTATGCCTAATGCCAGATGTGGGGTAGAGGGGTATAAAGCCCCCCAGCATTGAGCTGTGAAGCAGTGGAAGAACTGTGTTCTCTGGAACATCCAATGCTCCATCCAATACATTTTGAATAATTTGGGGAATTGGGGATGAGGTGAGGTGGTAATCATCCAACATCCTGACCTCACTCTCAGCAACACTCTTGTTGCTGAATGCCACAAAACCATCCCAGCAATCCTCCAAAATCTAGTAGAAAGCCTTTTCTGGGTGGTAGAGACAGTTACTCCAACAATAACAAGATACACTATTTTTTAATACCCTTGATTTGGGGGGGATTAAGAATGACCATATGGTGTAAGTTGTGGAGGGACTCTCTCTAAAAAGGGGTCCCCCAAAGCTATAATGAATGGTATGCTAGCTAACTTTCTGAAATCCTGGGGTACTCTGAAATGGCTCCATACTCACTACATAGTGCACTTTGTAGGCCATGAGATTATGTCTTACAGTGCATTATTAGCGAGTAGTAGTCATACTTTTGTGACCTACTGTAAGAAAAGCCCTATATACGGAGTATGGGATATTTGAGATATCTAGCTACCTAAGAGACTACTGTTGAACTGTGCACAAAGGACCATTTAAACCATCATAAGAATTATTATTTATTATTATTATTATAAATATTATTGTTATTATTATTAATAATAATAATAGCAATTTATTATGACATCATTGACAACTTTGCCTCAGGATAATGTAGAAAAGCTCAATTCTAAAGGTGATTTTTTTTATTAGATATTTATTATAAGTGAATATAACAGAATGGGTTAACGTAATTAACAGCAGATGACTGTAAGGTGAATTAAGGGGTGCATCCAAAAGTTTAACATTAACACTTAAAGTATGTAGATGCAGATGGGAAGTGGAAGTTGCACAGACCCCTGGAGAGATTAGTATACTGTAAAACTGAAAGCTTTTGAAAGAAGTTCAAATGGCAATAGATGTGTACATTTTGGACGTGAACAGAATTTGTTTTTCTCACAATTTGATTACAATTCTTTACCAATTACCTGTAAAATACACTAAACACACAAACGTCACTGAAGGAACTATTTGCACAGAAGTGGGATATAGACAAAAAGCTTTTTTTAAACATTTGAAAATGGTCCAAGAATTTTATGGTGACTCCCTCTCATGCTTTAAATGATATCCAGATGAATACTGACCCATATGGAGGCCTAAAAAGTTGGAGGAGCAGCACTTCCAAAAGTCAACACACCAGAGCGCAGATCAGACAGGAAACAGCAGGGCGTAGACAGGAAGACATGGCTCCCTATAGTCATCTGGAAATTCCACATATTTCCCCCTAAACTGTTCAAATACAGCAATCTAATATAAAAATACACATCAGGTCATTTCAAGTGCCCCACTAAACTTCTCTAAACAATATTAGATTTAGGCTAAATGCTTCTCTTTATGTTTGTTTCTGGATGACCCTCATTTTCCACAGATGCTAATTATTGTTAAACACTGTCATTGTCCATGCTCAGTGCACCCTAGTCAAGCAATTAAAGGTTGTAAAGATCCTTTTACATTACAAAGACATAAACTTCAAATACACACTCTCAAAAACATCTAACATGATCCACAATTCAATTCAATACAGTGATGTCTCTTTTAATACACTATATGTCAATGTTTAAAAGCACATTGATTTATGAACGTACACTCACAGAGGAATTCGTTTGGAAGACCTGTATACCTACTCATCAGGCATTCATGTGGCAGCAGTGCAATGCTCAAAATCAGGAGGCTGCCACAATACTCAAGATCCATATTTTAGGGCCCCTGTCAGTCACATGCCCTTAGAATCTCCCTAAACCCCCACCTAATGGGCAAGCAGCTTCAGGTAATGTTCACATCAACTATCAGAATTAGGACCAAATTTGATCTCAGCGATTTGGAGTGTGCTATGATTTTTGAGGCCAGATGGGCTGGTTTGAGTATTTCTAGAACTGCTGATCTCCTGGAATTTTCTGAACAGCAGTTCACTCAGAATGGTGTAATAAAGAAAGACACATCCAGTGGGCAGCAGTTCTGCTTTGAGACGCCTTGTGGATGAGGGAAGTCAACAGAGGTCTAAATAAAAAAAACAGGTCAAGATGGCCAGGCTGGTTGGAGCTGACAGAAAGCCTACAGTAACTCAGATAACCACTCTGTACAATTGTGATGAGCAGAAAAGCATTTCTTGACCATGTTGGTTTAGTTCTTATAGCGTGTATATCAATCCTGCTGTTGAAGAGCTGGCAAACCAAAAGCAGAGAGGCATGTGCAGCAGGCTACAGTTGGGAAGCAGCAGAAGAGTGTGGCAGGTTTGATGGCGTGTTGCTGAAAGCCATTGTAATCATTTTACTCTGTAGGTCAACACTGGCAACTAAGATGGGATAATCATTACATGGATAGCATTTGTAGTTAACTTGCCTGTTGTTGTTTTACACCTTTTGTTTGGACACACCTGGCAACCCTGTCAACAGGGCAGAGTTAGGAGACAGAGATCAAGGTGTTTCACAGGAAGCACACCCGAGTTAATAGTGCACACAAGCCTAGTGGATACAAGCTAATAATACACACTCACACACGTTTCAAAGCCATTACTCAAATCTCTTTAACAAATTACACAGTTAAACACAAAAAGCTGTTACAAGCAACCCTCAAATTATCAGCAATGAAAACATGGGACACACTTAAAAGACACAGACAGGCCTGCATCATGTAGACAGGAATACAGACCTGGTGTGTTAATGGAGCAAAGTTCAAAGGGTTAGCACTAACCATTACTGTCAATGGTTTGGAAAGACACACCAATGACACCAGTGTTGTCCTATCCACAAAATCAAAGGGTCTCCTACACTGGCCTGGCTGTTTATGTTGAGAGGTAGGAGCTATTAGTCAAACAGACTATGGTTCTGGATACTTGAAGGCTAAGATGCTACTACAAGAGGAACCCTGATGGACAGGGAGAGTACGGCCTACCTGGGGCAGTAAACTTTAAAGAAGCTTTTCTTCAGACTACATGCTTGGTTGGGTCCTTAAACGGTCCTGCATGACTCTTCCCTTCATCCTCTTTGGATGAATGGTGTTAATGTTGTAAGATGTCCATTACTGACATTTTAAGTCCATCCACATGTGACATTTACACTTCCAGTCAAATGAACATCCCTATTTTTTTCAGCAGTCCACTGGCAGTGCTGCATGGCCCAGGCAAGCTTGCCTTTCCTATTTTTGCTTTTCCTATCTTTGCAATGACTTTCTTACTGCCACTCCACCTGTCACACCTGCAGCTACAGGTCTTCTCTTTACAGTTCAAACTGAGACTTGGTCCAGTGTTAAGCTGAGCTACAAGGTGCTGTCATGTGAGTCGTCTATCACACAAGAAACCCGGAAACTTGTCTTCTGATGCTGTTGTGGATTTGAGTCTGTCATACCTCTTCCTGTACCAGACATCGTCAGTTTTCTCCCGTTTCCAAGAGTCTTTTGACAATGTAGGAAATTGTGCTTACCACACTCTGGCTTTATTTGTCATTTCTCTAAAGGACAGAGCTCCACTTGTAAAAAGTTAGCTCTGAGTACATATATATATATATAGATATATTGTGGGGCAGTGGTGGCTCAGCGGTTAGAGCGCCGGGATATTGATAACAGGGTTGTGGGTTCGATTCCCGGGCTCGGCAAGCTGCCACTGTTGGGCCCTTGAGCAAGGCCCTTTACCCTCTCTGCTCCCCGGGCGCTGGAGTTGGCTGCCCACCGCTCTGGGTGTGTGTGTGTGTACTCACTGCCCCTAACACATGTGTGTGTGTGTGTGTGAGTGTGTGTTCACTACCAGATGGGTTAAATGCGGAGGACACATTTACGAAATACGTGCACCTTTACCTGGATGTATATATAAACACATAAGCAAGTAGACACACAATAGATAATATAGACACGTAATAGATATTATTCCCAAAGCCTGTAAGTATTTGCTCAATATTTGCAAATACTATTAATATATTACAATTGGGTGGTTTTAACCAGCTACAGTCAGAATTTCTGATATTTTTCTCTATATTCTAGATGTAAACAGGATATTTTTTTGTCATGTTTTTTTTTTTAACACCACTGGTACTTAAAACCCCTGCCCAGTTCTAAAAGAAGATTCTTTGGGCATGTAAGCCTGCCACGGGTGACTGATGATATGACTGCTGATAGATGTAGCAGGATGGGTATTAAAGTGCATAGAGCTATACTGTCTGCTCAAATCCATCCAGTCAAATCCTGCAAAACTGCCGCTAAAGCAACCTAAGAGCTTCTCAGGTCAAAGAAATGACTCAGTCATCTGACTTTGACCCACTTGAGCAGCTTTTCACTTACTGAAGACAAAACTGCAAAAAATAAGTAATCAGTAAACGATGTGGAAACCTATCATTTAGTGATGTCCGAGCTTCAGAGCTTCAGACGTAAGAATTTGCTTCCAAGTATTAAAAATAATCATGATATTTATAATTGTTAGTTTGTCCAATTACATTAGAGCATGTAAAAGTCTACAATAAGTTTAAAGTAAAGTCCACTCATTCTTAAGTGAGTCTTGCTCAATAGGACGACCTCTGACCTCTCTGTCTATTGGACAATCCTGATTTATTATAAAGCTAAGCAAGAAGTCCTGCTTCAGGAAATACCCCTTAGAAATGCAGCTGGACAACACAGGCCTACCTTTATTCCTCATGCAGACACTGGGCTTATGAATGAAGCCAGCTAAGTCACTGCAAGCGTGCTTCAGTGCAGTCAGCCCATCTGCTGAATCCTCCCACATTCTGAACAGAGAAATGCTAAGAATAGTAGCACACATCAAAATGAATGGCATAACTCTGCATTTACAGTTTAAAATAGCACACACATGTCCTGTATAGCCTCCATTCGTCTCATTAAACAGCAGGACACATAAGGTATCCCACCATCTCCACAAGACCTCAGGGTAAACTCAGAGCTTGTTCACAAAGTCAGCCTTTCAGCATCCAGCCGTGTTACTCTCCTAAAATAGAATCCTGCTCTAGGTGATGGTCTTAATATATCCACAGCATGATTTATTCAGAAGTACACAAAGGGGGGAAATGCATGGTTTCTTAAAAGAGATTGTAAAAACTATGAACATAATTAACTGCAATTGATAATCATGCCGACCTACATGAGCATGTCTAAAAATATTACGCCACCTGTGGCGTTGAATTATGAGCTCAGAAGACCATTTAATGAAGTTTCAGTAAGAATTTATGAGCTTAATGATTGGAATTCAATCCACATGATCATACCGGCAGATTCATTTATAACTGTAATGCAAGTGTTTCATTTATCTACAGAGAGCCCGCCTTTAGCTTATCCATAATGAAAAGAGGCCTACCTAGCATAATCGTTTGCCATGTCGTTTGCCATGTTGTTTGCATTCAGTGTGTTTAGTCGGATGCGGAAAATGATTTTATGTGCTGTTTATTTGCATTGTTTTCGGTATTGTTTGCATTGTTTTCGTATAGCTGCCTTGAATGTTGGTCTATATTGGCAGTAGATTATGAGTTTGAAAGGAGTCCTTGCTCCCTCTTGTTGGGCAAGATGGCAGCCTGTCTCTCCCCATTACTGGGACCTATGTTCTTATCTTAAGGATAACTCCATTTTGGGGTTGGGTGGCATTTTTTATACTGTCTGACAATATTATTGCAGTATGCAGTATTACCTACATTAGTTTAGTTAGCAAGATAACCGTTTGCTTACCACAGAACAAATGCAAGTTTGGCTAACTACAACTCTTAGACAATAATGACTCAGATAAAGCGTGAGAAAGCAGAATAGACAGTTTTTTCACATGGTTTTGGATCTGTAGCTCACTTGCTAAGCTATCCTAGCTAGCTCGGCTACAGATTCACTTATTGCTCAGTGTAGCAATGACTGACTAACTACTGAGCTATCTAGGCTTAGATAAGTTAGCTAGCATCTAGCTAGCAGGCTAAACACCACTGACAGACCATGTTCCAACTAACTGATGCTCAGAACACACGTTTACAGGATTAAGCCTTATACCTGAGAGCACAAGTCAAGCAAATGGTCTTAGAGGTGTTTTCAGGCACATTTATTAGAATGGTCAGTGAGCTCTCTTAAATGCACATGAGGTAATGAGTTTATTGAACCATGTACTAGACAAATACAGAACAGAAATCGGACACGTCAGCCACATCAGCCACATCGTAAATTTGAAATATTGTCATTATTGTGAGATGCATTATTGAATACTGCAGTATATGACTGTTTTACTATCCTGTGTTGTTTTGTAACCAACATCACAACCAAATGAGGAACTCAGCACCCAGCAGGATCTTAAGCATTCATCCAAGAGGAAATAGGAACAGCACAGAAATCTCAGCTATTGCCACAAAAACTTTTTAAAGCCAGTTATTTGCTCATTCTAACACCCACGTCACTGAATCCTCTGAATAAAAAGCATTTAGTCGTCAAAATAAAAATAATGCTACATCCATGCAAGTTAATAATCCTGCCACATAAAATAAGCCTACTACTAAAAACAATTATAACACAATCAACCGTACTCTGTTACTGCAAAGGCCTCTACATGACCACACTGCCAGAGCTGGTTTGTTAGCCTTATGTCAGTTTAATGTATAGCAGTGTTAGCTCGTAGCAATAGGGAGGATTGTGTGACATTTGGGAGAAAATGTACCCAAGACAAAATGTATTAGCCATGGAAAATGTTTGCTTACCACAGGGGATAACAGTGGAGATTTTTGAAAACGCTTGTCTTTCTTCTTATAGACAGAACCAGCTGGAGTTATGCCAAATAAAAAATGACACGACAACCTCAGAGATCTGAGACAAAAACTATCATTCAGACCAAAAGCTAATTTGAGGCTCATTATGATTTTACAAGAAAAACAACCCATCAAAGACAAACAGCCCTAACATTGGTACTCAGGTACTGTATAAGCAAACTAATGCACATGTCCTCATTATAGTAATAACACAAAAAAACCCACAACATATTTGAATATGTAGTTTTATCTGATGTTTTGTCCCCTTCTAGCCATGTCAGTGCTAACTCAAGCTAACAGGCTTATCTCTTTAATGAGCTTTTGCTTTAACGGGGGCTGAAGTTCACGGTTTGTTGAGCTCTTCATCCTCCACACTCATTCACTATCACCCTAGCCTTCCATTCATTACAAGGCAAGGCCATGTCCTAGAGCACAACACTCCACACACGAGAATCATCATGGGTGCCTCGTGAGTCTTCAATACGCTCTGCCTGCAGCGTTTGTGCCTGGCTTACGATAACAGCTGAAAACCAGGGAAACCATCGGCCTATATCATAGACACATGGCTACCAAGTAAACTAAGCCAAGAGCGTGAGAGAAACCACAGTGTTAGTGAGGGGGCAAAAGAAAATGCTATATTTGTGTACTCATGGTTGGTGTAATCATGCACATTTTCATGTAGTCTTTCATTTTCTTAGGATACAGATGTAAATAAATCTGCAGTTACACAAATTGTGGTATATTTAACTTGATCCTTTTGAAACTGAACATTACCATATAGCTATATTCAGAAATTCCTACAACCACTTTGTATGCCCATCGGCCTTTAGCCAAAAACACAAATTTACACTTTTTTCCTTACCCGAAATGAGATGATCAGGTAATTGTGGGGGTTGCTTTATTGGTTTTGCTCAAGGCAAGTAATGGAGGTTTAAAGCCACTAGTTAGCATTCCAGCTAACATGTCCAGTGGGGCCTGTATGGGTATCCCAACTGGGAACCAAAATGTTTTGTCCTCATTGGCCCCACATATGGATGCTTACCAAGGTCAGTGATAGGACCAGGAGGGGCTAAAGGTGGGCCCCATCTGGAGTGTACACTGCACATGGGGCCTAGATGGGACCAATGTGAGATTAAGGTGGACTGTTTGGGACTATTTGGGAAGCCCAACTGGGTCCCAGTAAAAACATATGTACAAACCTACTCAGTGCCCATGTTTCACCCATGTGAGCCCCACATGAACTTGTTGGAATTGTTCAAAATGCAAGCCTAAATGATCACATATTTGCCTCAAACCATATTGACTTGATCTCAGTACTTGACTTGAATCTTAATAGATGTGCGTCTGTGGTTTCTTCAATGTCTTCAAATAACATAAACCCAAACATGTGGATCAGTTTTTCATACCATGCTGTTCTTAGTCTGTGTTGTGCTAACAGAGTAAGATGCTAGCCTTTTTATAAGATAATCATTTATTAGTCCCACAGTGGGGAAATTCTCATATTACATATGAAATATTCAAATTACAATATTTAAATTATAATATTCAAATTACATATGAAACTTTGAACATATATAATATTTTGACCAAATAAATGAAGGATCTTTTTGGCTGGGCTAAGTCACTTTCCTAAAATTATTTAGTTTATTTCTTAGCATAATTTCTTGGCCTCATAGCAAGGAAATTCTGTCAACAACAATAACATGATCTTTCAGGGTTGCCAACATCCCTTTAGAAAAATAAGGAATGCCCCTGTTGAAAAAACACTACATGGACAAAAGTATTGGAACATCTGCCCCTTCACTGTTTCTTCAGAAATCAAGGATATAAAAATATGTATCCTGCTTTTGTTGTAAGTCTCTACTGTCCAGGGAAGGTGTGATTGTTCTATCTTCAAGTAGGTAGAATGTAAAAGGCATGTCCTAAGTCTCTTAATTAATGGGCGTGTTTTGGGCATAACATGCAATAAACCAATCAGCGTGTCACTTGCCGTTCTCTTTGAGAGCCAGGTGCGGTCTGACTTTGGCAGATTACTATTTCAATGATGCAAAGCGGGGGTGTACACGTGTTGGGCACACGCCTGTGTTGACAGTTCACTGCCAAGATAGCAACAAACATCTGACTGTTGACATCTGCCTAGGCTGTTTTCAGTCAGTGGTGCACCTGTGCTTTCTGTTACCAAGATAGCAATACGCCAGAAATTTACCTGAACACACCTCATTTCGATTTAGATATATTCACAAGCAGTGTTATTTAAACAACACAGACAGAAGGAGTGAAAATAAACTGTTGACGGGGTGTAAGATAGCAACTAGCATCACAACATGCCTTGTGCTGGCCCGTAAAGTAATGTTGGCTGGTACAGGAATTTGGTGGAGCTGCGATGCTTTCTTCTAAGTGTGTCAGCAGTCCGGTGATGCTTAAAAAGAGGCAGTGGCTGGCTTTGCGTGTATTGGAGATGTGTTAAATCCTGTGTGTCTTTAGCATTGCTAGTGCTAGGGGGATTAATTTGCGGTACCAAATTATGACAATTTTGACAGTGACAGGGACAATTGTGACAACAAATTTATGAAAAAAAACCCTGATTGGTTTGGACATATATTCTACGACTATAAAAATGATCCAAATTACATCCAATCAGCCTAAAAGTATCAGCAATTTTTAACCTTGTTTTTGGTCATTTTGTGTATTTCTATAGATAACAGTACATCATACAGTGTCATGTGGAGAGGCTTGGACTAGTTTGATGAATAAGGCATGCAGTTTGAATTATACTAACTGATGGCAATACGCTTCCATTTCTACTGAGCTACATTAGCTCATAGCTGCACAGCAAAACAACAGATGTAAACCTTGAACACCCAACACATCTCGGCTGACTAACTATGCTTGTGTTGAAAGATGAATTGCATAACCCATCACTTTAAGGTTTCCATATTTTGCACTGCTGTTAGATAACTTTTACTGTATTTTAGGATTTACCTAGAGGGTGGTCCGTGCAGTATATATGCACAGTTCTACTGCAAAGTTTCATATTCACAGCTTCCTCACAGTTTTCCACAGCCATCTCTCTCAGAGCACTCAGCGTATTACTACAATAACAGTCAGAGGAGAAATGCCTCATTTTAGAGCTATGCCAAAAACTCTGATGGTGACAAATGGCTTCTTTTTCTCTGTGGAACAGGAGAACACTGCTGCTGTTTGTGAGTGGAGGTCTGTCAGAGTCAGACAGTCATTACAGTTGAGGGGTTTCAGATGGAGTTTTAGCCTTCGTTTAGCTCTCTCTCTCTTTGTTTCCCTTCTCTGTCCCTCACTCCCTTTCCTTAGTCTGCTTTTCACGTCTGTTTTTACCTCTCATATCTCTGTTTATCTCTCCATCGTAGAGTTTGAAGTGTGTAAGTGGACGTGGAGGTATTCAGTACTCACACGCATGTTCTTTAAAGTTTACACAAATTCTGAGATTACATATCTGGCAAGTTTGAAATAGCTAGCTTGTGTACTTTGCAAACAGTTTGCTTAGTCTCAGGATTTTTGTGCTAAATTACACAAGAGGTGTGTACCTGACCCGGGTTGGACATTCTGGTACCTTTTTTGCAGTGTTATCGTAAGGGACAGAGTTCTGAAAGAAGGTTAAGAGGTAAAGAGAGGGTTGTTTTGAAGGAAAATGATTAGCATATATTTACAAACACACACACACACACACACACACACATATACACATATATACATATATATATATATATATATACATATATATATATACATATATATATATATATATATATATATATATATATATATATATATATATATATATATATATATATATATATATAGCTTATATTCACAGCCTCTGATTTAATTTTTTGATTCATATTGAGTCAATTCAATTCAATTTAAATTTATTTATATAGCACAATGAACAATGAATGTGACAATGAATGTTGTCACAAAGCAGCTTTACAGAGATCCCGGTCCAAGCCTCTTTTGAGCAAGCTAGTGGCAACAGTGGCAAGGAAAAAATCCCTTAGGTCGAGAGAAAGAAACCTTGAGAGGAACCAGGACTCAAAAGGAGAACCCATCCCCCTCTGGTTGACACCAGATGATAACTATAAAAAACAAAACAGGAATAAAAACAATAATAAAACAAAACTGAATGAGAAAAAAATGTAAATGTGGCATCAAGCTATACTAAAACTAGTATAAACTAAAATGTGAGGTGAGTGAGGTGATAAAGTTCATGCAGATAAACAGAAAGTCATGCAGTCATGCAGCAAGGGGAGGATGAATCAATGCAATGCCCCAGAGCGGGACAGTACATTTCCAATGCATTCAACTATAACCCCTATTAGTCAGCTAGCCCTACTGACACAAACTGTATGAATTTCATGCTAGTTTTGAAGGTGGTTGGTCTGAGTTTTCTTTTCTGGTTGCTGGTTAAAACACAACACATGCTGGGTTTTGCTGGCTTCTATCTACACTGGTCTCTGTTCTCTTTAGTAGGTTTATTTGGCTGACAAATTACATCCCAAAACTGCCTTACTAAATAAAGATCTAAATAAATAAACAAACAAACATAATTACATAAATTAATCATTTGTCCCTGAAGATCCACTGAGGTGGAGCACATATCACGTTCTTATTATTCATACCATCAGCCATAAATAGCATATGATGCACTTAATTAATATTACTTAAATGTAATAGTATTTTTTCAGCCAAATCTTACTTACATCTTGATTTTTGTATTAAATCTGCTCTTGGAATAATGTTTATCGATTCCCATCACTTGGAATCAGGGTGATCTGAATTTTGAAATGTAATGTTAATCATGATAAAAAAACTTTTGGTGACTTTTTTGTCTTCCTGCCTATACCCCTCCACCATGAATTGACTTTAAAATACTAAGCAAAAAAAGTCAACATTTATAGCTTAAAAAAGTGAAAGGAATATAATGTAAGTCGGTTTTGGCAGAAGATGAGATATGCTAATATTTAAATGGGTTAATCATTTCACCTAATAGAGGAGAAGTCACATCAGCAGACAAAAACCTTTCAGGCTTTATCTTAACAAGAGAGGCAGACAGAGGGCAAACACTTAAGACAAGAGGCACTTCATGTCACATGATGACTGCTCAGCCTGATCCACGACACGCACACACACCAGCACATTCATATACACTCCTTATTTGTGTAAGACTCAAGCTAACCTCTCCTATACTCCTATTGTTCGGACGCTTAAAAAGTGGAGTGTGCAAAGAGAAAACTCTTTCTACAGAATCTCACTTTCTATCCCACCACCTACCTACGCACCAGACCCTAAAGCTCCACCGCCCCTTAAGCTCTGTCAAACCATGACACATCAGAATGACGTGTGCTCCCCTGGGACCGCTACTAGATTGGAGAAGAACTATAGAAAACAGCACAGATGGAAAGATGGTGTAGGAAGGAGGTGAAGATGCAGGCAAAGTTCAAAGGTACCTAAAGCACCGTTGCAGACTGACGAATCAGATAAGAAAGCACATAAAGGCTCAACCAACAAACGACAGACAGAACAATAAAGCTCTGTATGCTTTACAAGATGGGTCTGTAAGCTAGGCTTTATTAAACCTATATTAAAAGGCTAAATGTGTGAAGACTCACATGTAACTGTGGAAAGGTTCTGCATTGCAGTTAGTGGCAGATGTTATAACCAAAATAAGTCCAAATTCAATGTCACATGTTGTTTTAAAATACTTGGGTTGAACAGCACATAAACAATAAAAAAATATAAAAACAAAGAATAAATAAATAAATTACACTGTTTCAAAGCAGGTGAAACTAAGTGCATGTGCACTATAGCATTAAATTGGTGTACATCACAAACCTTCATTTTGCAGCACATGTTTATATTATTATTGTTTTTATATTGTTGTTGTAGCCACATTTTAACAGTGTTTTTTTAAATACTTCTTTAAACTTGAGCTTGATTTAGATGAACATATTTCCAATTTGTTAAAAGAAAAAAGGTAAAGCTTAGACCCATTACTGTCAAACATTTCTATGGAAAATATGAAATATTGAACATTTGCTCATCTTCTTATGCACTTTTTCCTGGTCAGGTTTACAGTGAGTTTGAAGATTACTTGGAATCACTGGCTGCAAGGCAGGAATGCCCTCTGGACAGGGTGCCAGTGTATCACCTATTCACTCCCAACTAGGAACAAGGAAACTGGAGTAAACTGAAGTGGAGATGAGGAGAACACACCCTGCTCCTCACAGACACTGACCAGAGCAAGGATCAAAACTCCAGGTCCCTTACTCCAGGTTATAATGGAGATATATCTGACAATTGCATTTTTGGTTGTTATTTTTCAGACTGGTTCTGAGCCCTGATTCTGCACAAATGCCATGCCTTGTCAAACTTGGCAACTGGCACAGCAAACCAATGTGCAATTCAGCTTTTTTATTGCCACACAATCAGAAGAAGTTTCAGAGGGTGTCTAAAAAAAAGTCAATATATTTTTTACAAGATATTTTGGGAACACTGTAATATGGTCTTTTAAATTTTATGAAATGACAAATCATAGTTAAAATATGAACAGCGAGGTTCAATCTGTGGTCCAAAAGGTCGTTTTTTTATATAAGAATCATAAAAACTGTTAAGTGGACAAAATGGGAAACTGAAACTTGTAAATGTCTTGGAAGATGCCTTTCTCTGTACTACAAGTGATAGGCCTGTAAGTCTGGTCATGGCACAGAAGCTTTTGGCTGAGACAAAATGGGCTATAAAATTCTGCAAAGCATGTTTTTAAAGCCTGGGCTTGTTGTAGGCTTATAGAAGCTTGAAATGCATGTACTCACTCTGCACCACAGTTAAATTGGGGCTGAATTGGAAAAGTGGCCATGATATACATTTACACCAATCCTTACAATTACAACCCATTGGAAATATAATAAAACATTAAAAGCTAGGCCCGTGTTGAAGAAAATGCCCAGAAATGGGAGAAAACCCCCCCCAAAAAAACACAGACATTAAACTGGCTGTAATACATAACAAGACAGGAAGCCAAGCTCTTTTTCTTTTTTTTTCTTTTTTTAGGTTAATCAGATAAGAAAGCACAGAAAGGCCCAACATACAGACAAAGACAGAACAATGAAGTTATGTATGTTTTACAAGCTGTGTCTTGTAAACCTATAGCAAAAGGCTAAATGTGTAAAGATTAATTTAATGGGAAATAACAATTATAAAGTCTTCCACTATGTGCAATTTTAAGACAGGCTCTTAAGGAACACCTGTACATCCATTTATTCATGTAGTTATCTAATCAGTCAGTGACATTAAAGGCCGTACATTAAAGGCCGTACATGGCAAGCTTTATTCCCCCCATTCCAATGGTTGTTGTGAACAGTACCTGAAGCTGCTGGCCATTGGAATGGGGGGGGGGGGGGGGGGGGGGCATGATAGTTGGTGCCAGACAAGAGAGTGTCAACATGGACCAGAATCTCAAAGGAATGTTTCCAACATCTTGTGGAATCTATGCCATGAATCTCTGGGGTTGTTTTGAGAGCAATGGAAGGCCCTACCCAGAGTTAACACAGTGTTTCTATTAAAGTGCTATGTGTTGATGTGGCTGTGGTTTGTTTTCTGGCTTCTCCAGAGTAGGAAAATGTATATTTGGTCAATAAAGTGTGTTTATTTCATGAGAAATCAAGGAGAGAATGTCATATAGCTGATGTTTAATATAAGACCAACTCAACCGTATAAATTACAGCCAGCTTTTGAGATCCGGAAATGATGCAGGAATGCATTCAGTTCTTTAAGCACTATATTCAAGCCAAGTTTTTCTTAGATGTATGTGCAAGATAACTATAAGCTACAGCTCTCGTTTTGAAGGAGGGAGGGTCTATTCTACCCAAGCTTCAAGTTTTCAGTACCGTAAAATCTTAATTAGAGTGCCGTTTCAGACACATAAGCATTAGCAGTGATCAATTAATTAGCCTGCTTCACTCAAAGGATATCGGCCACTCAGCTGTTTTTGCTTTTGGAAACATTAAATATGACCTACACACTTCAACATGTATTGGGTCATGGGATTGACCTGTGGAAGCCCTGACCTTTTGACAGTGTGACCACTGATACCTGCCTGTTTACACTGCTACAGGAATTTACACATAGCAACATCTACAACATGCTGTATAATAAGCAACAGACTCATACTCAATTATCCACTATATGGACAAAAGTATTGGGACACCTGCTCATTTATTGTTTCTTCCAAAATCAAGGCTTAATGAGTCAATTCTGCTTCTGTTGGAGTTACTGTCTCTACTACTGAAGGCTTTCTACTAGATTTCGGAGCATTGCTTGATTGCATTCAGCAACATAAGTGTTAGAGAAGTCAGGATGCTGGAGAATTTCTATTGGCCAATTAATTTGTGAATTTTGACCCAATGCAAAGAACAACTGCCAAATGCACATCATGCTGAAGAGGGAAAAAAGGAGGTTTATAGGTCATTGAAGGCTGTCTCTTTGATATGGCCAAGAAATTCATGCCTTCATGACCTTCGTTACCCACACAAAAATATTTCAAAATGGTTCAGCAAGATACATAATATGTTTTTTTTTTATGACAACCTACTCAGACCATCTTGAATGTACATGAATAAGCAATGAAGAGGCAGCTTCATGTACTAGTGCAAGCTAGGTATTGTATCATCAATTTAGCCACAGGCTTCGCTTTGAGAAACACACATATTAAATACCCATTCCTTATTACTCCACACAAAGTCATCTTACCTCTGTTACAAATGCATCTGTATGTCCAGCTAAAGCCTAGCATAACCTAACAGTAGGCCTGGACTTTTAAAAAGAAGTAATGTCAAAATGACATACATGCCCAAAAGAGCGAGCATTCTGCACCTTTAAATAAACGCAAAAGCAAGGTTACTCACTTTCTGAAGGGGCCCTACAATGGAAAACCATATTAGTCTTGGTCATAGTTGAATAATGAGAGTTCAGTACATGGAATTGACATACTGTGAATCAAACACTGTTGTGTTGCTGTGCAAAATATAAGTTGAGCACCTCCCCTATAGTGGTTCCTCCTATCAGATTGCCCATTAACTTTCACCCAATCAGAAGGACAACTAACCAGTGCTGCTGCTGTAATTACTAGTGCTAGTACCAGTAGCAGAGAGACAGAGAGAGAAAGAGAGAGATCATACATCTAGCAAGGTACTGCCCACTAGAGACCATCTCTTCTCTGCCCCAGCTGAACCAAACTGGCGCTGACTCGAATCAGAAGGAAAAGAACCAGCTTTTCCCCGGTTAGACCAGGGAAGCAAGACTGAAAAGCTAATCAGCAACAATATTCTTTCAGCTTGCTAAAAGCAGATGATGCTGAGAGGACACAATGACAGGGCAGCAACACTACCCACTAAGACTCATGAATCATTACACTGTTAATATAACAATGTTAAAATTATGCTATAATACAGTATGTGAGGTCTACAAGCTGTTGCATGTACCATGAACCAGCCAATAAAAGCAGAGCTTTTGCAACATGCAGAGAAAATCAGCATGTTGCATTCTGAGGTAATTCTGAGGTAATTTAACATGGTTGTAAACAGGCGACATCTGAGCATTTTTTGTTCTCTGACCAAAGTCACATACCTTCAATTTATACAAAGAACTACTTAAAATTCTCAATAAATGCTTTCTAAGGCTGATTTGAAGTATTTATTACTACATACTCCAACCACACCCCGCTGTGTCTGTGTTTTAGTCTGGACACCAACAACAGTTCGCTCTGTTCGGTTCTGATCCCAAAAGGGGGACTGCTTTGTGCACCAATACACCCAGGTGTGCCCAGAAAACACAAATAGCACACACAGTGATAGCGAAAGCAGTCACACACGCATAAACGTGATAGGTGAACACACAGCCAGGTGCATAACCTTGATAGCCTCCACAGCGTCATTAGCAATGTTTGCAGTTCTCCTCTCTTCTCTCTCTGTGGGTCTTTATATTTAGTAAGGTAAAATAAACTGTCCTGCAGCGCTCTCCTGCAATCCTGCACTGCCCACACCGCAATTCATCTGCTTTAACGCCCTCTGTCTTCTGACTGTAGGTGGGTAGGTGTCTCTTCCTTTGACAGATTACCTTCCATTTTAGATGGATCTTCACACCTGGCCATCGATCAAGGCCTGAGGATTAGCTTCACACACAAAGGAGGGGAAGAGATAATCGCTCTGTCTTTCTTTTCATCCACGTTTACACTTACTCTGAAGTTACAGAGCCGTCTATCATTTTGCAGTTGATATTGCTGCTGTATACCTACTACAGTTAACCTTTTCAACTTACAGGTATTAATGGTGTCAGTTATTTCTAGTTATTTTGGAGCATTTCTATTGGTCCACTCATTGTGTAATTCTGACCCAACTGCCAGATTCAAATTAGATCAAAAAGAAGTAGCATGGTGAGTGTGAGCTGATAACAGCTACTTAACACATCACGCAAGCTGTACTGTGCGTTCCACAGTGACGTCGAGTCACTAATCTGCATTTAAAATTGCTCTCCTGCAAAATATCTGCATGAACACACTCACTCACACACACACCTACACCAATGCAATTTTCCTCTCCACCTGACCAATTAAAGTGCCACACTGTGGCAAAAGGCATCACATTATTAGGGGAAGGTATTTGGCTACACATTAATGCTAACCTAAAGGAGATGTACATTAAGGTTATTATTGGTGCCAGATCAGAAATGTAAATGTAAAACATGTAACCGATATGAACATCTGTGTTAGCTTGTGCAGGACAACTTTGTTGTTATTTACCCTGTTGTTAGTGATGTTAGCTTTATTATAACCAGAAAGAAAGTCAATATCTAAGTGCACTGTTAAATATTTCTTGTTTTATCTGTGCAGTTCATGAAGGCCTAATTGATGGACGAGCTCACCTGCTTTATCTACTCCGATACAATTGGGAAAAAAACTCTGATGGTTCCCCTGGTAGCAATATTGACATGGCCCAAACCTGCGCCACATCTGTCTTTTTCTAGCTCCCACTTACCACTTAAAATGATGGCCCAGGTGGGCTAGATGTGACTAAACTAGTGGTTAAGTGGGCTAGGGTTGAGTGGTGGGTCAGTTCTTAAAGAGTGTTGGTTTAAAGGTGGATGACATGCTGCCCTCTCACAATTGTAATAGACAACTACAATATTGTAGTATTGTGGTTGGTGTGGCGCAACAGATAACACCACTACCTGCCGCTGAGCTACCGCACAATGTGGGAGACTGGGGTTCGATTCCTGGTCTGGGTGGCTGGGTAACTGTGCTGCGCTATAGCAATAAGAGTCCTTGGGCAAGATTCCTAACACTACACTGACCCACCTCTGTAATACAAGTAGCCTGGAAGTCTCTCTGGATAAGAGCGTCAGCTAAATGCCACAAATGTAAATGTATTAAACACTGCACAGTATTTGTAACAATTAAATATTATTATCACAATCGCTTAAATATACAGAAAGTACTGAAGGTATATTTAAATAAATGTATTATCATTCAGATATTAATCAAAGGAAAACATAATCTATATAGGTTCCAAAAAAATCATTTGGCGTACCACAGTTAGTGCAGCCATACTAAACATCCTCATGTATTACAGAAATTTTGTTAAACTAGGTTTCTCCATCCTTTGATGGGTTGCCTGTGTGTGTGTCTGGGGCAATAGGACTCTGGGAGATCCATCAGGGTCTAAGTGTTCAGAACCTGCTGTCCCACCCAACACACAGATGGACTGCACTGTAGAGCAGATTGCTTGGTCCCTTGTTGGCCTCACAGTCATCACCACACCAACACACAGCATAGCATAAGGATCTTATGGGCATAAACAGTGTCCGTGCAGAGCTCTTGCATCACAAACACAGCTTGGGCTTTTCAGTACTCTCATCTCACAACCATCAGGTGGGAGCAGCATCTTCTCACTTAGTCTTGCTCCTCTGTTCCATAACAGACATTGCCCAATATGGCACAAATAAGACATTTTGTGTAAGCATACTCTGTACACTCCAAAAATACACTCCAAGTGGTGTGGTCACTGTGTCTGAAATAGATAGATATATATACACTTTATTCTTTCTGGGGGATTTAACACATTCTAGAGCAGTGGTGCACTATTCCACTGTGCGGCTGCACCTCAACAAACTCGTTTTCAAAGGAACATCTAAATGACCCTGATGCATTTTAGGAAACAGCTCCTGTTGACCGATAAAACTAAAATAGAATAATAGGTGCAGAATTGCATATAAAGAACACATTTCCAATGTGTGTTAAACATGGGGGGGGGGGGGGGGGGTGAACATGCTTTGGGTTTGTGTTGCAGCCAGTGACACAGGAAACATGTCTCTGTTACAGAGAAGAATGGATACAATGAAATACCAGCAAATTCTGGAAGCAAACATCACACTGTCTGTTGAGAAAAACTGCTTCTTCAGCAAGATAATGATCTTAATCCTCCTGATACGTTCAACAGCAATAATGCTCCTGGGTTTAACCTCCAAAAATAGACCATTATTCTCCATAAACACAAAATAATATTTTATTTAATTGAAAAATTAGTGTAATCAGTTTAAAATCCAATTGTCCCCCTTAATTGTAGATTTAGTTAGCCTATTACCCAACCCACTCGTTAGTACTCTCATCTATTACGTTATATTCCAGACACTGCCAGAGTAAGGACTGACACATGCCACTCTCTCTTTTCAAACTACCCCAATTAGTCACTGGGCAATCAACGCACTCTGAGGAAAGCACTGGGTACCCAGCTTTGGTGCATTGGCTTGCAGACACCTGTGCTGGCCAGAATTACACTACCGTGATGTAGGGAGAGACACATCTATCCGCCCGTAGCGAGCAAGGCCAATTGTGCTCTCTCTGGCTTTGGCTGCAGATGGCAGGAACTTATGTAATCAGAAATATGATTTATGATTATTTATAATAATTAACTTATTTCTTTCCCAACAAAAAGAGGAGCAATCACACTTTTTTCTTGATTTTTTCTATCTATTTATTTTTTATTATTTCATGGTCGGCAGGTTTCTCGCAGGTGTGTGTCGGTTGAGTACGGAGTGTGCTTGTGTGTAGTGTAACTCTCATTCATTTATTTATTTATTTATGTTTAAAAAACAAGCCACTGTAAAACAACGAAGATGGAGAAAAGACAGCAGTGGCAAGATGGCAGTGAGAAGGGTGCGTCACATAGTAAAACATCCCCCCAATCTCAGGCTTGAATGTGAATAAATTGGAAGCTGTCAGTTTAAGCTGATCTTTCTTCTCTTTAAGCCAAAGCAAAGATGATCTGCACCCCAATAACCCCACATTAATGACTTCTTTAAGCAGAGATTTTAAGTATAGAAAGAACTGGGTCAAGAAACCATCCACTTTCTTACTCCCAAGCTAGACTGACCCTAAAAATAATACACACACAGAACTCTCCACTATATTTGTCTTAACACATAGGCCAGTGTCATCCTGAGAACCAAGCATCCCTGAGGACAATTTCCACATCATTCACTAGTTACTCTTCAGTCACTCCCATTCATTTTCAGCCATTTAGTCTGGCATGTTAATGGCCAGTTTTGAGTTACTGCCCCTATCTCCAGGACAGCAGGGGCACAAGAGGCAAGCAGACATGCACATAGCAGGTTCTCCAGTTTCTATAAAGTCATGGACCCCTATTTACTATCCAGGCTGAGGCCACCAGTATGAAAGATTACCTGTTGTACTCTCTTCCCCTGCATCTCAAAGCAGTCTGGCTCTTTGTTAGCTCTGGTTATTTTTTAACACACAGGCAGGGTGTAAACGAGGGACTGTGTTCACTCCTGCAGCCCCTTGGAAACGTCAGCTTTGTAGCCTCAGACACAGCGACTGCTCGCCCTGTGATTTCATGAGGCCCTTTTTTTGTACCAGTACCCCCCCCCAAAAAAAAAAGCTCTACTGTCCATCCATCTACACACGTCCAATTTGTGGTGGAATTTCTTAAATAGCTTCCTATTTGCAGACTTGATCTATACGGCAGAAAAAAGATTTCTATAATTTACTCTGGTTTGTGTTACTGCCAAGGCACACACTCTGTATGGATACAGCACATCACATATGCCACCCATATGCAACTAATATTTCCTTTGCTGGTAATATTCCATGACCTCAAGTGAGATTTTCTGTGATTTGGAACCAGTATTGGGCGATTTTCGAAGACATATGGATAATAATAAATAATATATATTATATATTATATATATATAATATTAATTATTAAATAATATTTAAATAATTATTTAAGCAAAATCACTGCATTGAGACTGACTTACAACACATAATAGCTTAACATGTCTTTACCATGTGATGTTAAATATTAGGGACAAAATAAATGAATAAAATATTAAAAGCCTATGTTTTCTGACAAATATGAGCATTTTGGCATCTCATATGAGTAGATTATTACAAGTACAAAAATGTAAGGACCCCATAGAAAGGCCTGATCCCAGTCAGAAATTCCACTGTAATATTTTCGCAAAACACAAAAGAGGCATCACTGCCCAGGCAGAATCTGAGTGGTTGCTGCGTAGACTCTAGACGCTCAATAGTGAGGGAATACTACCACCTGGCATGGAGCTGTAGTACTGCAGCTATTGTGCGAGCCAAGGGGACCATGCCTTGTTTTAGTGTTCATTAGTGAGCGTTCAGATCACATAAAACCTGTTACAGTTACCAGTAATTCTGGAAACTGATTGAGCCACAAAAAATTAACTACAGAATTAACTACCCTTTGGTAGCTATGCATACTCATGCCTGCAAAACATCATATTAGTCATTTGGGTTATATATACATATAACATAACATATTTGAACATGCTAAGTTTTCCAGAGAACACCCCCATAAAGACCAGAACCATGTGCATTGGTCAGATGGATCTTTAGTCTTGCACTGATGTTTTCTTGACAGCAAGGATTTCCTCCTTGTAGATCCCCCATGAAAATCAAACACTTTCAGTATCTCAACTGTGGCTACAACAGCACCTGTGACAGTATTTTAGGATTGTTGGAAACTCCTTTACATATCTTGTGGTCTGCTCTAGAGCTGAACTTGATAGAATAGCCTGACCGGACAATGTTGGTGGTCCTTTTGAATGTTGAAATGAACTATTTTTTTGTTAAAGCAATTGCCAGACTCATGAGCATCTACAACCTTCTTTCTGAAGGCCCCAGAAAGCTTTTGTGAATCTTGCAATGGTGAAACCACACACTTTAACAAATTAAGAGCAAACTCAACTAACCTCGACCTCTCCGCAGCTTTTGACACAATGGACCACAAGATCCTCCTGTCCGTCCTTGCCAGCCTTGGAATTACCAGCTCTGCATGGCGATGGTTTGCATCGTACCTGCCGGGACGCTCATACCAGGTAACACGGCAGGGGGACACGTCCACTCCTTGTAGTCTCTCCACTGGCGTTCCACAGGGTTCAGTGCTCGGTCCTCCACTTTTCTCTCTCTACAATGGCTCTCTTGGTAAAGTAGTATCCTCCCATGGATTCGCATACCACTGTTACGCCGATAACACTCATCATTTCTTTCCCACCGTCTGACACACAGGTTTCTACCTGCATCTCAGCATGTCTTGCTGATGTCTCTTCTTGGATGGCGACTCACCACTTTAAACTCAACCCCCGCAAGACAGAGCTGCTGTACATCCCGGGAACTGCTGGACCTCACAATGACCTTATCCTCCTTTGAGAATTCACTGGTCACTCCATCAACGGTCAAAAGCTGATCTGCACCAAGAACCCTTCCAGCTTCAAGTACTGCTCGGCTTGACCCGCCATCCTTTAAGATCCATGGAAGACAACATTCAAACTTTTTTCTGTCCTGCACCGATGTGGTGGAACGAACTTCCCCTGGGTGTCCAAACAGCAGAGACGCTCGCTGTGTTCAAGCACAGACTGAAGACCCACCTCTTCCAAAAATACTTATGCGAAGTGTATAGTATGTTGGTCTCCATATTGACTTTTGTTTAGTAGTATCTAGAGGTATCTAAGGTTATTCACGAAGCACTTTTGAATATCGCTCTGGATAAGAGCATCTGCTAAATGCTGTAAATGTAAATAAAGACAGGTTCCTCCAAAACCCCCTCCAACTATGTTCTAATCATCTGCAGCTGATGTGCTGCATCGGATTCTAATTTTAGGCATTTGAAGTAGTAAATGTTAACATATTTAAAAGGACTGGCTTTCACACAAAATCCTAACTTTCTCACATGACTGTAGGTCAATGCTATTACTGCATGGAGAATGTTCAACCACCAAGTATCTGCTCTGCTTCATGCGCAGCAATGAGTGCAGGTACAAGGTAGGTGTTCTGACAAACTCTCAAGTGTATTTTCATGTCTGCTTCCCAAACATGACACTAAATTTTAAAACTGTGCACCATTTATGTGGAACAATCTAGACATAACCCTCCTATTTTAAAAAACATCTTTAATTCAGTATTTTAATGGGTAATTTAAATTCCAGTAATATGGAGAGAATCCTCTTAGGCTCTAAGTGTAAAGCTCTAACAATTAAATTGAGTGATAGCAGAGATTTGCAGTTCAACCAAAAATAGTTTTAATGTGCATGGGTTTCAGCAAATGACAAACCGCAACTAAACATACGGAAAGAACGAGCACTAAGGGAATGCACTTCACAGCCAGCAGGAGACCGTCAGGCCACAAGAGTTAAGTGAACACAGGAACATGGTATAAAAAGGGCTCTCCATCCTCTTCTTTTTAAGAAGTGTCCATCTGAAGAGATTCTGCAGAAAAGACACAGGAAGACAGGCATTACGACCCCCATTCTTCTTAGAAAAACATTTCTTTATGACTTCCATAAACAATGAGAGCGGTAAAAGCCTCCCAGTGTTAATTGGCTTTACACACATGGCTACTGAATAAACGTAATCAATACCCATATATAAGTATTGGGACACATCTATAAATCATTTAACTCCAGTGCTTCATTCAGTCTCATTGCCAAAGGAGCTACAAGTCAAGTCGGTGAAATTTCTTTCCTCCTAGATTCTACCATCAACTGTGAGTGGCATTATTGAAAAAAATGCACGTAGGAACCACAGCAGCACAGCCACAAAGTGTCAGACCCCATAAAGTTACAGAGCGGGGTCGCAGAGTGCTGAGGAGCATTGCGTATAAAAGTCTCCAATGCTCTGCTGACTCAATAACTGTAGAGCTGTTAAAGCTGCAAATGGGGACCAAATCCATATTAATAGAGTATTAAGAATGGGATATCATAAAAGCTGCTGTAAGTGTTCCAATGCTTTTGTTCATATAGAGTAAATGCAAATATTTTCCATTAGATGCAAATCCCTCTACATATCCTTTGGTGTTTTTCCAAATGTGAAGCTCAGTAGTGTCAGAGCTGACCTTGGAGATGGACAGTCCAGTGTTATTTTGGTAAAGAATTAAATGATGGCCATACAGAAAGAAAGTCAAGTTAAAGCTTAGATAAAAAGCCAAAACAGAAGCTTGAACACAGGTAATGTTAAAATCATTATATGTCCAATTCATTAGTGAGGCATGTGTGTATAAATATACAGTGTATAAATAAATAGTGCATTAGATCCTTATTAAAATTCGCACAATTGTCATCAAGTTTGGAGCAAATGGCATGCATCTAAACTCAAAACACCTGACTGACGCAGGCTAGCGATACAACTTTTTCAGAGAAGTAGCTATTATGACATCTTACCGATGTGTAAATCACCTATGTGTTAATGTTCTATACATCAGTGACTAATAACTATATAATAAGTAGTGACTTGTGTATCCATTTATAACATTCATAACTCTAAAGACATGAGGCAGGTGTAAAGCTTCTGTCCACAAACGTCAATAAACAGAGCATCAGTAGCTAAAATGTGCAATCTAAGTGGCTTTACCAGGACCTCACTAATATTTCCAGAAAATTCTAATTTTCAGGTGTGTCTACAAATGGAAAACAATTCCCTACATTTCCAAGTGTTCCAGATTTTCCAGGATACATTTGAACCCGGTCATTGTAATTTTCACTAAAAATAAGCACAATGTCAGTGCAGCTGTTAAACTGAAATTAAACGGAATTAGACGAAAATAAAAAAAAAACCTGAGAACTGTGTCCTCGTGATTCCCTATCAAACCCCACTTACACGTGCACATATATTATTCTTAAAGCAACACTATGTGGTATATATGAGTAGCTGTCAGGAAAATTCTCACGGAAACTGCATAACCTTCATACTCGTATACTCTACTGCAACAGTCCACATAATTCTGCAACTCTTAAAATGCATACAATCATTTAGTGGTGGCTCAAAGTATGAATTGCACTTGCTGACTGAAGGAGGAGCCTAAAAGCAAGACATACCAATTCTTGCATAATGCAGCTTTTATTAACTCAGCATGGTATTAAAAACAGCCTGTAGATTATGACTAATTAAAGACCATAAAATCAAACAAACATAAGTGGATTCAAGTTCCATTATATGCTAAAACTATAGGTTCAGTAGACAGCTGGAGCCGAACATGCACGCCTGATCTGCAGTTTTTAAAAAGCAAGGAAAGATTCAAGCTTTCGACTCACGTGCTTCGTTGAAGAGGAAAGAATCCTGGTACTCCTTCATGTACTGCGAGGATCGAGACTCATCCAGGAAGAGAGAGTAGACACGTTTAATGTCCTCCACCTGGACCTCTGTGCCCTGAAAAAAAAACAACACAACACATCACATCAGACAGACACTCCGGGTACCCAACGGTCTGAGTGATTCATTATTTTAGGTGAGAGATGAAACGTCATAGTTTGTACCAATGCAGTTATCCTGCCCAATATGATGCATTCTTTGGTGTGGTTTTAGGTACAAATAAGCTGTTTTCAGAACTTCTAAACACATCTAAACACATCTAAACAAAGTAGGAACTCCAGAGATCAAAAAGGAAAGCATGTACTTTGAAGGCAAACAAATGTTTGTCCATTACCCTGCGTTTGCGGCACACCAGGCCTGCAGTGCTGATTAGCTGGATGGCATAGCGGAGCGATGTCTCCTGTCCAATACGTGTCAGCACTGTGTGTGCTTCCTCACTCAACTCCACATCCTCTTCCTCACACCTGGAGCAAATAACCAATGAGTACATCCAGAAAAAACTTGAATGTCAAACTTTCAGTCAGAACCACTTTGTTAATCATTGACAAAGGTAGACCACCCCATTTTTATTTATTTTTTAAACATCATTGGACATTTGTGTACTGAAAAAATATATATAATAATTTCTATATTTCTACTGGTAAATTTATTATGAAATTTGGTCATATAAATAACAACTGCCACATTAAAATTATGGTTAATAAGTCAAAAATTGAGATGCAAGGTTTTTCTTAGACAGAGACAATATAAAGCTCCTTGAACAGTAAGTTTTTAGTACACATGCGTTCAGTGGAGGTTTCTCACCGAATCTTGAGGATCTGTCTTGTCTCTTTTTCAGTGTAGGGCGATGTAGCAATGATCAGCAACCGGTCCAGCATGTCTATTGGAATACCATGAGGACTCTGGTAGTTAGTGCCTCGGATTCTGTAAAAAGAAACACATGTATTATTATTATTAGTAGTGGTAGTAATAATAATAATAATAATAATAATAATAAGCCATGATTAAGTTTGTTGAGCGTTTGTGTGTTTACATACCTGGTGATGCCTCGGTTGGTGGCCATTATCAGTACAGGTGAAAGATCACTCTCTAAGGCTCGGTTTAGGAAAGAGAAACACTCAATGTCCAACATGTGAACTTCATCTATAAAAAGAACCTACAAGGAGGAAAAAGGAATATCCTATTATTCACATAACTTCTAATAAACAAATGTGCGTGTGCTCACTAGTTCATGCCAAAGTAAAAAAAATGGTCTTTGGTCTTAGTTTACATGAGCATTTTAACATGCATCCTATTCCATATGTTAGATGCATTTTCATAAGATGTTTATAACAGAAACAGACAAACAGAAGTGGAATACAAAAATCATTTTAGATGCCTCCATTTTTTTTCATTTGTTTAATGATTTTTTATTTTTATTTTTGCAAACTAAACTACTACTACTACATACTAGGATTGTCCCGATCTGATCCAGGGTCGGATCTGATACAAGCATATTTTAATGGATCGGGTATTGGCTACTTTAATACTAATCCAGTTTGGGGTCTTTGTTTTTAGCCATGGTGTTCAGAGCAGCATCTAGTGTCCTTAAGGCACCATTTAACAGACATCATTCCCAGCCAGAAGCACTGAGGAACAACCACAGAAGGTAAGAGGTATTTTACAGTGGAACATGAAAACAAACCATAATATCTGAACCTTTATAAAGCTCTCACTGAAACGCTGTTTTACCGATAAGAGAACCACTCGTCTTTCTGTTTCTAAATCAGCACTGAAGAGCACATTCAGAACTGAGTGCAGGCTAATGCTAATACACATATACACATAATACACATGATATTAAACACACTATAAAAGTCATTTAAAGTCTCTACTACACTAGACCAGAATGTCTCATTATAGAAACTGATACTAAAAATAAAGGGGTTTTAATAAAACTATGAATCAGAAGCTCAGCTTATATAAGCTGTGTGACTAACATTTATACAACACAATCAACAACTGGATTGGAACATCCCCACTAAATACTGTAACTTAGGTAAACTGATTGGTGCCACCTTCAGAAACATCAGTCTTTTATTGTTATCTGTCTGAGTTGGGTCAGGTTGAGGCAATTTTGCCAGCCTCAGGTCAGGTCATTTTTTGGATTCAAAACTTGATGTTGTGGGCTAACTTCCCAAAACACTTTTGTGGAGTTATTTTCAGGTACGGGTCAATATTTCAAAGTCAAGATCTAGTTTTATAATCTGAATTTTAGAAATAGATCAGGCTCATTCTAACTGACCTGTCCGACAAGCTGTACTCACCCCAGGAATGATCTCTGCCTTGCCCTCCTCTCTCCACTCAGACACTTTGGCATTGATCTGCTCACGTACCTCTGATTTGATCTCTCCTGTGTCTCCTGTACAGTAGACAAACAAGCTAAATCAAATCATATTCAACACCACAGTGAAGAGAATTCCCATTCTTTCACCTGAGGCCAGCATCACTTTTCATTAAGTGACCTGACAATAGAGCCAGACAGAACAATTAGGGGAGGCAGACCTGAAAATAGGGCCAAAAAGCCCTGCGTACGGCTGTTGATGACATCAATCTCGTGGAGCGAGACTGTGTGGACGACTTCCTTACGCTTCTGCAGCTCCCCTTCTGGGCACTGCACAAACTGAGTCTTCAAGAAAGAAAACAAAAACAAAAACCATTCAACTCCTAACACAAACAGCCAAAACACAGACACAAATACCAGAGGAACTAGTTTTCCATTTCCCAACAGAGTCAGAGTGCAGTAAGCGCATATACTGTAAATCTGAAAATAGGCAGCCAGGTCTTTAAAGCCTCTGTGATTGCAGTCCCAAAAATGGGTCAGTTATCTGCATCAATTCCAGAGCAGGGTTCTGAATAAAATGTGCAATAATGGAACAATTATGTGGGCAGATGAAATGTCTTGATATCATGAGCAAGAATTCACATGGCTCAAAAAAGGTTAAGCCTAATTGGAAATGTTTAGCTTACTAAATGATGCATTTTGTGATGTTGATGAACATTTAATACAACAGCTGCACAATCTAACAGTTTATGCCAGGTTCACAGTTTGAGTTAAGTTTAGAAACAAAAGCTTAAATTGTGAAAAAAAAAAAAAAAAAAAAAAAAAAAAGATACTGATCATGCTGCCATACAAACACAAGGTATTTGGCAAGTATAAAAAAAAAAAAAAAAAAAAATCAGAGCTTGTTTTTTTCAAACATTAACCATACTGTCCAGCCAGAAACTGACAATGAGTTAGAGAACTGAACATAAACTTTGTATGAAGAGAGACAAGTAATAGTCTCTGCATACCTACATGACAATGCCAATGAGGTACAGCTCTAAATAAATGGCCAGTATGCCATCAAGTGTTTGTAGAAACGGTCCATAACAGTGTACTGATATTTAAACATGGGTTGCTGACAGAGCTGGGCGTTATGACAAAAATCTCAATACGCTTAAGGGAAATGGCCATGTAAGATATGATGACAGTCTTAAAGTATACAATGTTATGGTCTCAGTATTTATTTGGAACACCAAAAACACTGCATGCTGTATGTTTAAATAGTTAATATAAAACTGCATCCAAGTAATACATATTTTTGACAATTACAATTACACTTCACAGATTTCACTGACTCAGCACTGGATTATTGTTTGAGATGGTGAAAAAGTCATCATGCTGGTCCCTTAATTATGTTTTTACGACACAATTTGACCGGATTCTGTTTACACTCATCATTAAAATGTGTCCCCAGTGTGTCCAGATGAGATCCAATTTTACTTTCTTACGTTTCCCATTTCAGTTTTACATCCTGTAAACAACGGTTTCTCATCAAAACTGCCCTGCTGAACAGAGAAACAGTAGTTACTGGGCTCTATAATGTAATAGATGATTCCCATTACGACTCGATCAGAAAAGGCGACAGGCTATTTAAACCAATACTGCTCTCTTCTACCCGTAAATAAGCATGAATGTGCACACACACTTACACACGAGAGAGAGAACGAGAGAGAGCAAAGCCGAGATCCACAGAAATTATGTATTCATTTTCAGACAGATGTATTTCCGCTTGCTTGACAGAATCCAATCACAGAAAACACATCCCATTTATGGACAAGATCCATCTTTGACTACCTCAGAAAGTGGTTGGAGAGATCGTAATCTGTTCATAATCTGATCACAATGAGTCTTGGGGGTGTTTACACCTGGCCTTTCATGCAGACAAATGAAATCCAAACGTGATTTAATCACCAAAAATTATGTCGATGGCAGGTGTAAACAGGCTCAAAAGACTTAAACAAATTATTTATGATTTAACCAACAATGTAAATGATAATAAAAAGAGGCACAGTCATTAAAATGTTTGTTTCCTTTTCTTGCCCATACAGCTCAGTATAGATAACATCAGTTTGAGCAGAAGCAGATGAGGTAATTTTCTTTATCTTGTAGTTCATGTGTAGTATGTTTTGGGTTAAACTTTGACTGGACCAGGACCTGGCAACACTGCTTACCTGTGCACCCATGGCATCGTAATCTCGTGCTCGGGTAAAAGACCGCCCGAGTTTGCTGATCTTCCCGGTCGCTTTATCAATGGTGATCACATCCCTAAATAGACAGAGAAAGCTCTGTTCATTACAGTCCACGTCTATGTATGCTTAACATGGGCTTCAACAACACAGACGGATAAAAAAAACAAAAACAACAACCAACACTTGTGATGTTTGGCATTTCATACACAGACGGCAAATTATATAGCAGCTACTGAGTCATCTGCACCCACTCACCCAGCCTGGACCTTCTCCTTACTGAGACTTTCAATCATTTTACTGCCCAGGTCATAGATGGTCTCCATCTCTGTTGTTTTCAGAGTCAGCTTGCCCACTTTTGCACCCTGAGCACATAAAGAAAAAGAGAGGAAGGGAACAACAAAGAGAGAGTAATCAATAACCCAAACCGAACAGGGTTTATTTAAGGACAATCTGTTGTTTTGCATTTTAATAGCTTTCAGCTGGACATGCTGACTCATAACGTGGACTATTCTGGGACAACTCATAGCTCATTTATACAGCTGCGCCCCAGCAGCTCCAAATGCATCCGTCACATTTATCATGATAAGAAGTTCATTTCCCACACCTGGTGATAAATATCTTTAATAACCTTTTATGATTAAACAAATTAGCTGTATTAAAAAGAATAAATATGTACCAGAGTTCATCACTCTCTGCTTCACTGGCCTCCGTCACAAACAGGTGGGTTTTCATTGCACTAAATGAAGTAATTTGTGCTGATTTATATGAAACTGGCACTGCTATTATAATTTGAAATATTGTATTTATTTGTTTTGACATTAATGATCAGATATTGGGATATAATACCAGAAATGCACCAGTGCTTCCATTGGTGTTGTATCACGGACAGAATGCCAGGATCAGATACTGGAGGAAAAGAACGAATCTGACTTAATCCTGTAAGAAATGTAGTGTGTACTAGCACACAATCACACTGAGTGATGTGACGTTTGTCTAATGAATGCATTCAGCTACTTCAACTCAATTTAAAAAAAAAAAAAAAGGAAAAAAAAAAGAAAAATACTTATGTATTTTTGGGCAAAAGTATGCCCACACTTTTGCATAACACTAATGTTCACTGACCATTTTATCTGAAATACACTAGATGTGCAAATGTCTGCGGATATTACTTCTAATGAATGTATTTAGCAATTTTAGGTTGCACCCATAGCTGACAAAGATGCACACAGCTTGTGTAATCCCTGCTGAAATAAGAACCTATTGGCACCATGCCATGCCTAATGCCAGGTGTGCGCTCCCCCCAGCATTGGTGTACTCTGAAATGACAACACTTTTGAAATGAGTTGGGCATGAGGTGGGGTGGTGATTATCCAAAATCCTGACCTCACTAACCTCACCAAATGTGAGTGCAATCAACTCCACAAAGCAATGCTCCAAAATGTAGTAGAAAGCCTTTCTTGAACAGTAGACGCAGTTATGCAGAAAGTCTACTAAAAAGCAGGATACAGACTCAATGGTGTTTCTTTACATTTTTAAATACTATCAGTTTTCCTAAAATTGAATAAAATAAAATAAAAAATAATATAATAAATAATATATGACAAATAGTACCTTGCTTACAATTTTAGGACAAGTACTGTATGACAAAGTTCTCACCAATACATAGCCCCAGTATGATTCAGGCTTCACTTCCAATCTAATCTAATATGCAGTGTGTGTGCGTGTGTAAAACTGAAAAATTGTGAGAATCACAAAAGATACAAGGAAAGACAGCATGAGAAAATAAACTGAGCAAACAAGTTAGAAACGTACCGTTCCCGTGGCAGGCCTGTCAATCTGAATCTCCACCACTTCGCCTTCAATTATCTCAGTCTCTTCTCTGTTTAAACACCAAGCAGACATATTCAATGTTCATTCACATTAATAATCGTTATTCTTTGTTCCACCAAAGCTACAATAATTACCACTTAGTTAGATCTGTGCTTTTACTCCTGTTTGAATTTGATGGAGTTTCTACTGTTCTACTGTAATAACTGGAAATTGAATGGATTTTGGTAACTGGATAAACCTGAAGCTCCCTTAGTAAATGATAGCAATAGTCCTGTTCCAGTCTAACTCATGCTAATGGAATAACAAAAGCTGATAAGGGACGCAGCTGTGTTGTGCGCCGTTATTGTTAATGAATGTAGTGACATGTATTCCCAAGCTGTGACGTTTTATTGAGGGCTATCTCTGGCGAACTGGGGAAAATACAAATCTTCCAGTTACACCACTTACTATATCTAAATATAAATATATAAATAACATTATATACTTCCCAGGTCAATCCCAACTAATCCATCTTGAAAAGTGCAAAACATACTTAAGTCATATAAGTCTGTTTTGCCCTTATAAAACATCTTAATTTCACCAGTTATATTGCTCGATAGTAGCTCCACTCACTTAATTCGGACTCCGATGGCCTTGCGGAAGGCCTGGCTGAGGGCCTCGGTCTTGCTCATTTCCAGAGAGAAGATCTCGCTCCCAGCCAAAGCAGTGAAAGGCGTATCTGGACCAAGTGACTGAGCAATGCCTGCTCAACCAAAACAAAACACTTTCACTGAGTGGCCTCACAGTAGGACGAAAATAATTGGTATTAGGCTGAGGTAGTAGCAAGTCACTGAGACGCAAGTAATAAGTCTTAAGTGTTGACAAAGTCCCAAGTTACTACAGGCAAATCTCACATCAGGTCACAAGTCAGTGCAGACTTCCCTGTGTCCTCACCCCCAGTCTTTAACTGCAGTTTTAGTTATACCTTAAATAGTGCAGCAGTCATATCGTTTACAATATGGCATGTTGTTTTTCGACGATTTGAACAGTAACAAACAATAAAAATGTTTGGAAAAGACGTTAAACGATCTTAAAAGGAGAAGTTCCATACCCATAGCAATGGCAGTCTTGCCAGTCCCAGGCTGGCCGGCGATAAGCACTGCACGGCCGGCAATGTGCCCATCTTTAATCATCTCCAAGATTAGACCAGCAGCCCGCCGAGATGCCAGCTGACCCACCATTCCCTGAGAAACCTGAGAAGCACACAAGAGCAAATAAATTCACACAAATAAATCAATAAATAATAGTAATAATAATAATAATAATAATATTAAAACAACATTTCACACTGTGTTCAGCTAACCAGCATACTTTTCCATGAATTCAAAAAAACCCTTTGAGAAAAGGTAATCTAGGCAGTCCTACCTGCCGCGGCTCCAAAGCATCATCCAGTCCAAGGCCTCGAATGTGTGAGTGTGCACCTAAAACACAGAAAAACAAACAAACAAAAAAAATCCATCATGACAACAGATAAGTGCTAAACTTAACAGCATTACCAGACTGATTATATAGCAAGGCTGGATCAATAAACATGCATGCTGTGCTACCTCTTCATAACGTCCATCATAATCACTCACCAATCCTCTCTATCCGGGTGATGTCTCGCACCTCGGGCACTTTCGTGGCTGCCATCTTTGAGAAGCAATGTGAAAAAAAGTGTTAAATAATGCACAAAAGCACAGAAATTGTTTAATTGCTTTATATGAAAACTAAGTGACTATAGAACCCTGTCTGCAATCAAACACATCTCTAGGTTTCTTACTGGCAAGTTTTTTCCAACTGAAGTCAGAGTGATTGGCATTCAAGTCTTTTTTTTTTTGGTCATGTTGAGTATGAAGTCAAATTCTTGTCATGTCTGACCCAAGCCAAGTGATGTCAATTGTTTTAAATAGAAATAGTCTTTTTCCATATTGCTAATATATAATGAGCAGTTATGTTCGCAAGCAATTTTCTACATTGCAACATCAGAACACACACACACACACAGTGATACACACACACACACACACACACACACACACACACACACACAGTGATACACACACACACACACACACACACACACACACACACACACAGTGATACACACACACACACACACAGTGATACACACACACACACACAGTGATACACACACACACACACAGTGATACACACACACACACACACACACCTGTAAACTTAACATGTGCAGAGTTGTATATTTAAAGTAAAGTGCTAAGTGCAGCAGTAAGAACAGTGCAGACTGGATTAAATAGATCTAAATATGGAGAACAGAGGAGTCACTGGTTGAGACGGTAGTACAGATTATTCTGAGACACTATCAGATAAATAAAGTGCAGTACAGAGAAAGGAGAGTGAGAGAACATCTGGATATGATGTATGCACGTAACAGACTGTATTCAGAAAGCAGTGTTGTAATGTTCAGCTGTTCATGAGGGTGATGGCCTGTGGAAAGAAGCTGTAAAAAGACTTAACTCATTTAAAAGTCATTTTTAGAGCATTTCAAGTTGTTCACACGGTTTAAAGGGCAGCTAAAGGGTTTAAAGGATAAACTAAGAACTGACAGAAATGGAGACCCAGGTCTTTTCACAGGACTGCAGCGATATGCACCCTTATCACTAAGCACTGAGCCGCGTGCTTCAACAGTTCACGTTGCCATAGTGACACCTGCGCCACAACAGCAGCTAGCACTACATTAAGTTAGCCTAAGTTGTGCTAGCTAGCTAAATTACGCTCTCTGTCCCATAATGCCATGATAAACAGCTCATTTTAGCCCCACTGTAGCAGACAGTGCGCTCTGTGTGTTCGTAATGGGACAAGAACAATCACCGGCTCGGCGTTTACAGTAATGTACTAGCAATAGCCAGACACTTCAGGGTTAGCCAACTGGCTAGCGAACTTTAGCTAATATCAGCTAACGGTGTCGACTGAGGAACTACGCCGTTTTTGGCTACATCAGTGGGTGGGACACGGGTGTACATGCCGCATAGGTTCGGACATTTATAAGCAGAGAGTATTTGACTAAATAAACGATCCAGTCAGGAACGGTTGAACACATGTGCACCTGAGGACGCTAGCTGGCTAACCAGCTAACACGCTGAGCGAGCGCTTAGTTTTTACTGCTGCACCTTAAACGTCCCAGATATTCATAGCTACAAATCTATGAACGCCTAACATTAGTTCACGAAGCTCCAGTAAAGCGATGGCATGTGTTAATTAATTAAAGCAGAGCATCGCTCTCTCTCACCTGCGCTGCCATGTTCCCTCTCTCTCTCTCCGCGGCGGGTTGTTTCTGAATGGGTGCGCAGCTGAAACCCGTCCGGCTAGCAAACAGCGTCACTTCACCAGGTTCACGCTGAGCATTTGTTCCCAGCTCCTCCAGAACAGCAGTGGGAACCGTGCATAAATGTTAGCTAGCTAGCTATGTTGAGAAAAAGCTTTGAACACACTCTTGGCTATATTAACCATCAAATCACAACAAAAATAATAACGAGAAAATGCACAATGGTTGTGCAACTTAAGTGGTTCCCACTTCCAGGTAGGTGGATTTGATTCTTTACAAAATGTTAGACACTTCTCAATCACACTGATTTAACAACACCATCATAGCATGCAAAATATGAGAAATATCTGACCATGATCATGATTTTTTTACAGTCTCTCAACTCTCAATTGTAGTTGTATCAGTTTAGACACGTGTCCTGTTTGTCTCAGGTCCATTCCTTTCCCCCTTTCCTACATCAGATACACAATGCAAACTGAATGGAGTGCATAGCACACACACACACACACACACACACACACACACACACACACACAGGCTTTTTCAGTATAGATGTTTCCTGTTTTTTCTGCTTAACCTGGATATATTGATATTAACTCTATTGATATCAATCTATTGATTTAACAGATATTCAAGTAGCTATGTTCGGGTAATTCAAAGTATTTATATCTACAAGTACACAACTCAGTTTTTCTGCATGCACCAAAATTGGACTACTTAATTAAAGTAGGTGGGCTGGAGGTCACAGGGCCTAAGATTTAAGGTTTATTTTAGCTTGACAATTCACAGTCTGTCTTAGTATGATTTATGTGGGGCTGTTTTAGTCTATTCATTTCTGTCTCATTATGTACTTGCTGATGTTTAAGTGGTTTAATCCTAGTCACATCTTCGTAGAGGTGAGTACCATTTACTTTGTTTATTATTTTTCTTTTCTCCTGTTTCATGTTAGAGAGGCAGGTAAAGGTAAATGTGTTTTTTTTTCTTTTGTTAGGTTAGTTAGTAAGGTGGGATGTCATGTGTTTGTTGGTTATTTTGGCTCACCCTGACGCTATATGACGTAGACTTTGGAATCTTGCTATGTTTCCCTATATTTCAACATTTTCATTTGAGGATTAAATTTGTTGTGCTGGTTTGTTTATGTTATCTCCCCAAGCCCTAGACTAGTATATTAATAAATGGTTTGATAAATGGGGTCATGACAAGAGTAAACAACAAATACACAAAACATCTTTATATCACTAAAACCAGTAATATAAGATTCTTGCGAAATATTAAAGCCTTTAAATATTTTCTAATGAAATATGGTCATAAGGTCTTCTTTTAGGACTATTAGAAGTATTAAATAAGGAAGCTTTGCTCATAGACCCGTTCAACAGCCTTGTGTATACCAAAATAATTCCCACTGATTAATATTTTTCTTCTTGGTCTTTGTTAGCAGCATTTAACTCATTTCATATGACTGTTTTTACTATAGTCTAGATAAAGATTAAGCACAATTTATGGCCATTGGACTGCAGCTATTGCAAAGAACCGGCCTTGGGGATCAGTTCTTTAACCTTTAGGCCACGATTGTCCCAGGACTGTAGTAGTGAATGAAATGTGCAAATTACAGAGCTGGACTAGTTTTGCTTTCCCCACTGCTGTACTCAGTTCTGTCTGAGCCATCAGACTATAGTGAACCCCAAGTAGCCAGCCAGTTGAGATTCAGTCCTTGAGACCGGTAGATGGCGCTCTTGTTGTTTGATTAATTTTGGCTGAAGCTCATCTCTTTTTCCAGACATCTGGGCATATTACTGTTCACTTATTAATCTAGCTGTCTTTTAACTTATTTGATATGATGGGTTGGTTGATTGGCTGCAGGACTCAAACCTTCTTTCATTTGTAGTTGGTTATAGTTGATGAAAATGCAAATAACTGGGAATTTCAGAAACCTTTATTGATTTCTCCATTTGTGCACACAGAACAACGTTTAGGCCTGAACCTATAGATGGTGTACATTCTGATCATTAGCTTTCTTCATGTTTATAAAACAGTATTAATAGGCAAATTAAGATTACATATAGGACATATGTGTATAGTTTATTAGAGAATAATATAATAACAAAACCATCAGCTCTAACAATAATGTCACACACATACATTGACAGATATCATGGTGTAAGCAACCTCATTCATGTGTTTTGTTAAAAAAGGTCTTCAATAAAAAAAAATTAAAATCTGTATTGATACAAATCCATATTCACACCAATGATCAAAATATATATTACATTTTCCATCCTCCTAGACTACCCTAGCACAGAAACAGCTCTACAACTGACAAATAGTGACGGCTGACTCGTACCACACCCAGAAGCCAGGATAGACCGGCTCACTGAAAGAGGTCTTGAACTGGTGGATAAGTGACATGGACTCAGAGACGTTATAGAAGGAAAGAGTGCCGCCATCGTAGTCCAGGAAAACCCCGATGCGGGACGAGTAGGGAGCGTTGATCTCTACCTGGTCTTTACTGTGGCGAGCTGAATAGCTGGAGTCAGAGCAGAAGAGGCTCCAGGACTTGCGGTTGTAGCCGATTCGGGCCGAATCCCCGTAACCCGTCCTCTTGATGCCTTTGTAGGTAATGCCTATAGAGGCTCCCTCCCCGCTCCACTCCACCTCCCAGTAGTAGGCCCCACCAGACAGAGCCTCCGTGCACAGAACTTGAGGGAGGCAGTCAAATCTCTGGGCGCTGTCACTGTAGGACTGAGGATCTCTCTTCAGGGCTGCTTTCCTGTTTCCTCGAGACAAGTAGAGCTGTTTGTAGGCTGTGTTCGGGTCTAGAGTCAGCTGGCAGGCATCTGTTGGAAAGAGCAGAGGAAATCAGAGCTCTTTACTGTTGGAGAAATCAGCTTTAAGATTTGATTACCACAGACAGTGATTTCAGTGATTTCCCTGTACTGGGAAAGTAACCTCAACATATGGCTATTGGCTTCAAATGGTAATGTGTATAACGTTGCTAGCACACAAAAACCTTGTATCTCTTATTACATTTTTCATTCTTTGACATAATGTGAATCTGGCAGTTGTTCTTTATATTTTGTCAGAATTTCATGTTGAATGGATCAATAGAAATGCTCCAAAACAACTAAGAATAAAATCTTCCATTCAAAGCTATGAGGTTTATTTCCTTTCCCTGTCAAGTTGCTGTTATGGAGATACAAAGTTTTTGCGTGACAGCAACAATAAGTGTGTTTTGAGTCAACAGGTTTCATGTGCTAAGAAAAGGCAACTACACTGAATTTACTGTCCGTGGTAATTGCCCCTATACTACAGATGCAGTATGTAGAGATTTGGTTGGACCTTACATCTAAATCATATAGTTATAAGAGTAAGAAATCAAAGTGTGGACCCTCACACAGATCCTTAGAGGTAGCGATGTTAATAAATATTACATTTAATAGGGTTGAATACTCCTTTTTGCTAAACAGTAAGTGAATCTTGAGTCATGTACAAACACTGGGTGAGCCACAGCTTCGTAAATGATTTTGGATCTCTAAAAAGTCAAATTTGCTCTTGTGACGTGATTAAATGCCTTTAGTGTTTTAAATGTCAAGCTTGTCAAGCTCCACAAAGGCATGGATTAAGTTAAAACACAGGTGGGATACAACTCAAAAGCAGAGGCCCTGTGTCAACCCACACTGTAGCACTCTGTCCCCAAATGAAAAAAGTAACCATTGCCAAATCCCAATTTTCAAGTGTTTTAGACAAGAAAGACAAAGATAACAGACCCTGAAGGTGAAGACCAGCCTTAAAGTAGGAGTGTTGACCTGGGATCAGTTTTTTTAAATTAATGTTAAGTGATTTCAGAACACTGCAAACAGGGAGAGGGCTGATCTCTGGTCAGCACTGCTACAGTACAAGTTAATGAGTACAGGCCCAGCATGCAGGTGAAGTCTAGAGTCTGCCCACCTCATCGGCTCTCAGAGTTGGTTGTACATTAGGTGGTGGTGGCTGCCAGAGGAACCACGTGGCCGTCTCTGATCTAGAGGGCCGAGAGGGGCAATATACACTTCAGACTGACTGCACATGTATGGCAACCACAATGGAATTCATGAGTTTGGCTACATTTGCTGTATTTACCTGATATGTGTATATGAAGTGTGTTTAAAGTGACAGTTTAACAAAAAAAAATCTTATTTACACATCTCATTTATCTCATTACACAAATATGCACTTCATCAGTCTAACGTCTAACCACACAAAATGAATACTTCAAGATGGCCACTGTTTTAGCTAGCTACATACTTCTGTCCCTTTTTAAAGATCTAAGTGCCATACAGTGTCAGAAACCACATTAGCAAGCACAATTATTAGGTTACTTAGCCAGTAGTTTGCAGTTTCCGTAGCTAACTGTTCCAGTATTAGTTTACATGATTTGATAGCTAGTTGATAGCTAGTTGCTTCAATTCAGGCTGTTAACACTTACATTACATTTGTGGCATTTAGCTGACGTTGTAATCCAGAGCAACTTACAAGGTAACTCGTATTACAGAGGAGGGCCAATGTAGTGTTAGGAGTCTTGCCCAAGGACTCTTATTGGTATAGCACAGCATAGCCACCCAGACTGAGAATCGAACCCCAGTCTCCCACATGGTGTGGTAGCTCAGTGGCAGGTAGCGGTGTTATCTGTTGTGCCACACCAACCACTACACATTGTTAACTACACATTCATATACGCATGATGGCTGCCTCATGTATTTTGGTGCATAATTGTATATTATTATTTGCAATTTTAATAACAAATAAAGCAGTCTAACCAAGTCCGCAATTACCCGGACTTGTATGATGTGTTCTTGCTGCTGCACAGTGACAAATATGCTTGTCAGAACAGCTGGAGAGAGGATCAGCAGTATTGTAAAAGTTGATGTGGAAAACTGCTCAGTGTTCTCTGATAAGCCTCCATTAACATGTAAGACAAGTATGTGAACCATTAGGTTCATGACGCAGCCGGTTGTCTACGCAAACGCATGGCCAAACAGCCAGTATATCTCCAGGCTAACAGAGAAGACACATGTGAATAAACAGACACATGGGGCACTGAATATATGTGAGTTACAATTTGTGAGTTACCATTATTTTACCATCATAGAGATGCATCTTTTTTTAGACAGAGATTAAATCCACATTGCTTAGTAACGACCCATGTGAGTGCGTTGACTAGGGAGGGGCAGCTAAAACGTAGCTAATCAGTCACATTTCTGGCTGTGGATGTTGATAGTACATATCAAGATCCACAGCCAGAAATGTGACCGATTAGCTACGTTTTAGCTGTACTTAATGACTACAACTAGCTTACAGAACATTCAGATTACGTTAGACACCAGAGCTGCACTTTTAGTCCAATCTAAACTATAACATGAACAGAACAGGATGTTAAAAGGTAAAGGTAAAGGTAAAGGTGCACGTATTTGTTAAAGTAGGTAGACTCACACTCACACTCATGTCTGCAGATAACGTAAAATAACTGGCTAAGAGCTAGTATTCAGAGACAGGTTCAAATATTTACAGAAGTAGTAAACAAAAAGTCTACTATTCATACTGAAGCTTTGATGTTGCTGTCAATGTACACCACACACTATCCTGACGTATGGTCCGATCTGACTGGTCAAACTGAGTCGAATGCCCAGAAATTAGGCAAACTTAATCAGATTTTAAGCAACATACTTTCGTGTGGATTGTAATAATTCAGAATCCTGCCCAAATTGGATATGCCTACAAATTTGAGCTTCCTATATGAGCAAAACCAGATTTTTCGTCAGTTGTATTACTTTCAAACTCTATGTAACAAATTACTATGTAAAACCATAGCATGCCTATGTTCCTCGGCCAGCAAACTACCATGGTTTGGTTTGCCACGGTTAACTGAATCTTGCAGTGCACCTTCATGCTATGAGGACAGTAAGGGGGACAGTAAGGAGGTCCACTCTCTCCTCGGCGCTAATCAAGGCGCCACCCGGATTGCACACAATAGATGAAACACTCAATTTTTCTTTTGTTGCCCTGGCTTTATTGTGCTTTTCAGCTGGACAGGAACAACAGGCGTTTCGGCTAAATGCTTCCAGCTGGAGGGGAACAACAAACAATCACCAGAACATCCGCACTCGCGGATGCAGGCATTCAGCTGAAGTGTTTGCTGCATCTCTCCCGCTGAAACTCATAACAAACACGCAGCTGAAAGGAGGAGAAGCTCCAGGTTTCTAGGTTCCACGCTAAAAAGGTGTGGTGGGGGGTTTGGAGAATGATACTATTGCTAGTAAAGTTCTTCCCAAGTTCTTGGAACGCCCTCCCTCCCTTGACAAACCCTACGCCCACTCGCCTAACTGAACAAGCCTGTTTTTTAGGCCTGCTCACGCACAAATCCTATATCTAAAGAATGCGGTGGGACTACTCCCACAACAGTCTGTCCTGGAATGGGCGAAAGGCCAGGCACGTACTTCAGAGTTTTGTTTAAAGTCTAATTAAGCAGCTAATATGTCCCAACATCCATATCCCTTTCCACAAAGTATGCAGGCTTATTTCTGTGTTAGTAATCTCAGATTATCTTAATCCAAGTAAATTATACAGTGAAGAACTGAAGTGTGGATCCACATATGGGCCCTCGCTGTTTAAGGGGTTTACACATGCCCTTGAACTTCATGCGTCTAATTATTACTATTAAAAAACTTACGCTGGAGAAATTCGTCCCTGCTGCGTGGAGCTGCATGGCTGCGGGGTGCTGAGTTTAGGGTTCGCTGAGTCTTGTACACATCAACTTCATCAGCTAGAGACACAACAAAGATGGAGAGGGGGGAAATTGGACTTACAGTGGCTATACAGTGGCATTTTTCCAAGAAAGCATATTACAGATTCCTCATCAATGTCAAACAGTTTCAGTTCAAGGCAAAACTCTGGTAAATTCTGCCCCTGAAACTGATATCTGCTACTGCAAACGTACATAGTCACTTGGGCAATTCTAGGTACTTTCTGTTTAAGAAAGAATGAAAGAAACCCATCGGAGCTATGCAATACATGCCCAGCGAACAGTGACGGCACTCTCGATCTACTATACGAGGTCTGTACATAATTTCACCTCATGATGATAAGATGTTGTGTTGAACCCAACATGCTTTCTTTTAAAACCGCCTTTTCATTAACATGGTATCAAAGCAAACACAAGCTGTTGCTTAGCGACCAGCCAAAAATGTTTTGGACTCCAATGTTGACTTTTGACAAATGCCATTCCAGCATTCCAGCCAATCTTCACAAAGCAAACAGCAGGAAGTCTAACGTTTCCCATTTTAATGAACTTACACTTCATAGTCTTCCTCCGCTTTCGGTCCTCCAGCTGACAGAAGGGCATTTTGTTCACTGCAAAAGAATTTGGAGCTGTGAGTCACCCTGGTATTGCACTGTATGTGTATTGCATTATAAATGCCTTATCTGGACAGTTAGTGTTTATTTCCTCACTAAAACACTTTTTTAGAATGAATACTAATAATATCCATACAAACAGTAGTGGTTTTCCATCACTGTGTTCATTAAAACATCTCCAAAGCTCTCCTCATGGGGGTCTAATATTATTTATAGTGATCAATACCTGGTTTGGTAAATCAGTGCTTAATGATGTTAAATCTATAGAACTGAACTGAAATCCATGCACTGGCTGGAGGCGTCCAGGACAAATCTGGAACCAAGCTTTGCTACTTTCTTAAGAATGAGAAATTCTTGTTACAAGTTTGGAGGGATGAGCTTAAGTGCCTTAAACATCTGCACAGTTCTATTATATTAAATATTATATTATACAGATTTAAAAGCTTTGAAAAGGATGAAGGCTCTGATTGAAGGCATTACATCCTGCAGTAAGTGTGCACTGACCTACGGTGGCCACCTTGACCAGCTCCTCATTGCTGTACTCGCTCAGATGCTGTTTCAGTTCTGAGACGGTCTTGGTGACAGAGCCAAAGGAGAAGTAGGGGTTCACACTGACCGAGGGCAGCTCCTCAGCATCCGTCTGGGCTAATAGCATGTGGTAACTCTGCGAAAGAAGAAACAACAGAAAGCTATGAGGTTTATTTTGATGTCAAGTGCGTAGGTATGTGAAGAGTCTGGAAATTGTTGTGGAAATCTTTACACTTTTATTCAACAGAATTAAGACTTAACATCTGGGCTTGTATGCAAAGGTTTGGCCAGCCCTGGCGAAATTGGTCCAATTCTTAAAATCTTTCCACCCACAATTACTATTTATTAGATTTTTATTTGTGTTTATTTACTGAAATATGGAATCAGCAAAAAATATTGCACATTTTCTGTTATATTTTAAAATTCAATTCAATGTTAAATTCACCAAATAAACTGAACTAATGCCATATTTAAATCTGTTTCCTGTATTTTGTTCATATGTCTTCAACTGTTCAAATGTACAGTTATAAAATGTGACTGGGTTCAGTTCTACTACCTTTTAGCTACATTAGCCTTTCAGCTCCAGTGCAAAACTAACATGTCTTTGCTCATCAGCTACCTATATTTGTTGCAATGCAAACTGAAAATTGTGTACATTTTTCACTGAACTTTTCCTTTAACTTTTAGCTGTCTTATTAAATTATGAAGAAATTCACACTGAAACAGTAGGGTCCTGCTTTCTGTGTGGCTCATCATGCTGACTAGGCTGCTCAGAGCCTTTCCTGCATTTCCAGCTAGGCCTGTTCACCTGGATGAAGTGGATGTGGTCTTCAGTGCGCGAGAGCTGCGTCAGCTCGTTGTCTCTTCTCTTCAGGTCAGCGATCTCCTGGCCCAGGCGCTCCATGTGGCCCTCGGCAGTGTTCAGTGCCGCCTTCTTATTCGACGAGATCAGCTTGGCCATTTCTTGCTGCATCCTTTCGATGGTGCGCAGCATGTCTCCAAACAGCTTCTCACTCTCCTGCAGTGCCCGCTGCGCAGAGCTCTGAGGAGAAAACACTGGTCGGTTATTTATTATTTGGCACTTTGGCAGTTTGGCATGTGTTGCAGTTGCCTCTTTCTTTTCGTGCAGCGCTTTATTAGACTGTATGTTATTTATAATTCTTTAAATAGAAAACTCTTTTCATGCTCAGTTAAGGTAATCTTCATGTCGAAAGTTGTACAGATCCAGGTGCAGAAAACAGGCTTCCATCGTGAACCAGTGACTAGAGAGAAGTCTTGGTATGGATTGGTCAGCTATGATGAGGTATGGTCCTCTTTTGTGGCCACTCGGCATGGTTTATATACTCGGCATGGTTTATATAAGAACACAATTGGCATTGCACAGGCTAGAAATACAACAATTACAACAATTACAACAATGAAATGAAGTGCACTTGTGAGAGTTTGACTGCCCCCTGATTGTGCTGTGAAGCCCGGTGGGCATGACTATGCGATTATGAGTTAGTTATTGAGAATTGAAACAACCTTCCATCATGACCGCATTCACCTTCTAAACCCTTCACTCACCTTCAGTGCATCCACCGCTTGCTTCAGCTCCTCCATTTGTTTCACTCTGTCATGGATCTTCTCCTGAATCTCAGCCTGGGTGGCACCCAAGCGTTGCTACAAAGAAATAAAACCAGCAATATTACAATTTGACAATATTCCAGAGTGACTTCCATTTGAATCATGTTACCCAAGTAGGAAAACATAGAGTCAGGGGTCCTGCCCAAAGTAAAAACTCTTATTGGTGTAGTGTAGGGTAGCTGCTACCCACTATGCTACACCAATATAATATACAATATTTTTAAAATTTTAAGTACTGATTATAGCATTAATGTCTATCTTTCACCAAGGCAAGTTAGTTCTTAAATCAAAAACACCTATTTAATGGTATTTTATACATGGTGCTAAACTGGCAGAACTGTTTAATAGTGAAATAAAGGCAGCGAGGTCATTCGGTAACTGGAACGATTGCACAACACTAGGCTTGTCAAAGAACAATAATCACAAAAAACTGAGGTCCTCCCCTCAGCAGTAATACAGCACAAACGACTTCTTTATCCCTTAGCAGGGCAGAGATCACACACACTGATGTGTTTGTTTTAGGCAATAGATAGCAATAGATTCTCTCTTTTTTACACAAGAATAAGCATTAAATTCTTTGGTAAATACGAGTCAAAGGGGGAGTTCAACTCCAGTTCTGGAAGGCCTTTATCTGTCACAGTTTTGTGAAAAGGAATTGGTGAATTTGGTGAATTCCTTGCTCCTACCACTCTGAGTTCCACCTGAGTTCATTGTTAGGTTTAGGTAAATGTGTGTAAGGGTAGGGAAAGCAGCAAACTGTGATGGACAGCCATAATGTAAGGATTCTAACTGACCTTTCCATGCTTTGCCCACTAATAAGTTGTTTCATTGCTGCTGTAGCGAGATTGGACAGGTTTTACAGACAGTTGTCCAGAAGCACATGTCAAGAAATGTGGGGGTAATGAATAACCTTCGCTTTATAGACTAGAGTTTTATGTTTTTGCCATAATGTCAATATACAATGGGGGCCAAACGTCGGAGACCACTAGGTGAAATGACATTGGCTAGCTTCATGTGACTCTGTTCTTAGCCCTGTGACAGAAGGGGTCCAAATGATGTGATCGAAGAAGTCAGATGATTCTGTCTGCATAACAATTTGGGCAAAATGCTCAATGAACATGATTTTTAAAATTTCTTAGAATGTGTGTCCCCCTTTTTGGGTTAATAACAGCATGCATGGGGTCCATGACTTGTGCAAAAGCCTCTAATGAGCAAATCAACAGTATCTGAGACCTGTCAGAACAAGAGAGTGATAAAACTGGTCTTTTTGTGCAAAGATGTTCACAAGAGTCCATTACACATGTACCTACATTCACATTCACATGTATTTAAATGTGAATATTTACCAGGAAATGGTGCAGAAATATTTCTTCTTTATGTTACTTGTCTTGACTTTTCTTTGATAGATTTTTTATTTCATTCTAAGAAACGTTGTTGTTTGTTTTTAGGTTTAAGTAAAATAATCTACCCCCACCGCATATGGAAAATATGCCAGTACAATTAATGTCAGCATTTAATTCCTTAGAATAACTCCAACCAGGAGTATATAACAGTGTTAACTAGCTAGTTAGCTACCTACATAACAAAATATGAAGAACTTTTGGCTTAGACAATCAATCAGATGTGCCTAAAAAAACAATTTCACAAAATAAACAATACCTGATCTGTCTTAACAATGTGTCCTTTCAAGTACACACAGAATTAGGCTCTGAAATTAATAACACACTCTAAATGTAGAGTCCAGAGTCAGAATCCTGTGAAACAATTTCTCAGGTTGAACGGTTGTTCTTGCCGAGGTCAACAGTAGCTACACAAGAACACACTCAGGGTAATGCTGACTTGAACTGAAAGATGAACATAACCATGTGACTCTCTATCTTGCTCTCTTCCTCTCTCTCTCCAGACACCTTACGCCCAAAGTCATCCTACCTGCATGTCGGCACGCTCCTGGTCAGCCGACACCATGTCATGGCCCTTGTGCTCCTTGACGGTACACAGCACACAGATGCACATTTGGTCGGTTCGGCAGTAGAGCTCCAGGCCCTTCTGGTGCTGAGGGCAGATCTGCCGGTCCAGGTGGCCGATCTCATCCACCAGCTTGTGCCTTTTAAAGGTGGCCGACTCGTAGTGAGGTTTCAGGTGCTTCTCGCAGTACGAGGCCAGGCACATCAAGCATGACTTGACTGCCTTCAGCTTCTTGCCAATGCAGATGTCGCAGGCTACATCCTTGGGGCCCGCATAGTTGTAGTCAGGCGACGGAGGGGCCGGAGGGGATAGCTCTGGCTGCCTAAGGGTAGAGGAAGAGCTGCGGGACGTCTGCATGCGCCGTGGGTTAGGCCTCTTGTTGTAGGTGACCCGGCACTGGGGACACAGGTACTGGCCCGTGTGGTCGGCATGGTCCCAGTAGGTCTTGAGGCAGATGGAGCAGAAAATGTGGCCGCAAGGGATGGACACAGGGTCCCTCAGGTCCTCCTTGCAGAGGTAGCAGATGTCCTGGTCAAAAGACATTGGCTTCAGAAATAGGAGAATGCTCTGAGATTGTGATCTGACAGGTGATCAGCCTTTGAGAGACTGTGTGTTTGGCGAACGTCAGGCAAAGTGAGACTCAGGCGCCACTGCAGCCTGTTAAATACAGTAAACAGGCGGGCAGAGAGGGAGGACAAACTGGTTGAGCAGAAACTAGTAAGCGAGGGGAGGGGAGTGGCTGAGAGACACAGGTGAGTGCTGTAAAAGACTGAGCAAGAGGGGGAGAGAGAGAGAGAGATAGAGAGAGAGAAAAAAGGCCAGTCATCAATCAATCAGCCCTCTATGAATAGGAAAGGTGTTTAGAATGAATGAAATGTGTGATCTCAGGACACAACACTGTTTTGACAGTTGTATGTGTTTCCATCAGCATTACACTATCCAAATAAGCACAAACCTCAAAGTTTGCATCATCCGTAACTATGACAGTTTGGTAACCAAACCCGCATGACAGCACAGAGTAACAGTAAGTTATGACTGAAAATATGACACCTGAAGTTACACTCACATGGTGTCCATTTATATGAAGCAACAGATGATTGCTGAGTATGAAGCCTATGAATCAGCCTTTTCCAGTCCAGTAATGTCAGATAGTGCTGCCATTTAAAATAAGTAATATGTCAACATTACTATTTTGGAAGCTAACTGATTTAGCCAATGGTGGGGGGGCGACATTTCAATCACATTTCTTTAAGTCGCCCAAATACACCCATAATTCCTGCTCATTCATTGTTCCTTCTGAAATCAAGGGTTGTTGGAGTAACTGTATCTACTGACCAGGAAAGGCTTTCTACTAGATTCTGGAAAATTGCTGTGAGGATTTGATTGTATTTAGCAACAAGAGCATTAGTGAGGTCAGAATGTTGAAGGATCACCACCCCACCTTATCAACAACTCCCCAACCCATCCCAAAAGTATGAGATCGAGCACCATCATTCCAGTGAGCACAGTTGTTCCACAGCTCCACAGCTCACCCCTCTAGCCCTGGCCTGGCATTAGGCTTGGTGCCAATAAGGCTTCAGAGAGTTCTGAATGTATTCATTAGAAGTGGTGTCCACAAACATTTGAATAAAAAAAACATTAGGACACAAATGAAAATGTTTTCCAGTACCTACAGTTTGTGAATGATCGGACAGTAAGCGTTGTGCATGCAAAAGGTATGTGGCTAGCTGGAACAGTCTAGTAAGTCAGGTAAATTTGTCTTTTTAATGTATAATTTATCAATTTGCCATCTCTATCTGACCATTTATTCTACAGCTATTTAATTATCTGGTTTCAACCTAAGGAGGATGGGATAAGTTTTCATTCATTCATTTCATTCATTATGCTCTCTGGAACTCCCAAACATGAGTGGCTGAAGCATCACTGTTGATCAAATCTGTGATTTCCTATTCATAGGGATGTTTTTCCACTAAAGTGTGTAGTTTAATTTAGTTGTTCTTGTCTAATTTGTATTTTTAAAGATATTCTCAGCTTGTATAAAATGTTTCTTTTTCTGATGAGTTGAAAGTAAAGTAAGACTGGAGTTTATCCACCTACTCTTTTCAAGAATGTTTTTGGACAATATAATGGATACACTACACAAATCACACTATGACTAATCGGTGGCTTTTCACCACAGTGGGTTGAGTTTGTGGGTGATATATGACCTCATCTTCATCCAGACCTTTTGCGCTTCCTGGTGAACACATTCTCAAGGGGCCCCTGTTGCTAATGCAGCACATTAATGTTGCTACTGGATGTCTTCATATAACTTCAGACTATAAAGCTTCCATTATGGATGTTCACCTAGAATCTAGACGAAATGGGACCTTTTGGCAAACCCAGAGGGTAAATTATTAAAAAGAAGATACATGTTTCACATTTGGACCAGACCTTCATGGCTAAAGGCTTAAAATAGCAAGTAAAACAGTACAACACCAATTCTGTGCTAGCAGAGGCTAAAAAAGGTCCACTAATGATATTAAAGTGACGCTAACTTGATTGAAATGGTTGAAATGAACATTTGCTGATGATTCATTGTCCTGAGGACAGCTTTGATGTAATGGATTAAAAAAGTAAAGGGTCAACTTTTACTGAACCCTTTTGTATCCTGCGAGGCCTAGCTCTTCTTTCTGAAGTAGCTCTTGCTTTTATCCTTGTCCAAAGAAAGGCGGAAATGTGTGTTTGTAGACGTGCCCCCCACCAGGCCAATGGAATCTCTACTGCACAAATTCAAACAGGCTTTAAGTGGTTGTTATTCAGCATGACAGAAAGCAGAGCCAAAGTTTAGATTGCCCCATAAAAGTAAGGGCAGTTGAGAAATCTTTTTGGTGTCTGTACTTCAGCTCTATGTCCAAATAAAATCACAGTAGAAATCCTTGTCAATCTCATTATTCACTTCTCGTTCAAATATCACTTCATTTTGAGTCTTTCAGGTGTTGTGTTGTCTGATGGGATAGGAATTTCCAATAAAGACACCAGTGAATAAATTCAATACATTTACTTTTCGATACATATGCTTCTGGAATAATTGTGGTGGATCTCTATGAAAATCTCTATGTGGATACTAATAATAGTCATTTTATCACTTTTTCAACTTTTGTACTGATTTCTAAAAATATCAAATTATGACCAGCTCTACTACTGGTCACTATTCAGAAGTTAACTGTGCAGATGTGTTGTCCTGGAAGCATTAGTGTGGAAGAAGTATTGGGAATATGTACAGTTTTCAGAACATAGACATTAAGCATCTGCTTCCAGTCCATATTACATTTTGACTTTCAAAGATATCTAAAAAGACCAAATGAAAGGTGATGTGGTAAAGGGCACAGACTAAATGAGGGGAAACACCTCACTCATGGTTTCTTAGACAGCAGGGAATATGCTCAAGTTATTATTCATTCAGCCATATGTGGTTAAATGTGCTCTACACACAAGATTGGACTGTACCGCTGGAATAGACTACTATCAATGTCTTTAATGTAAGCTTAAAGCATTTTTCCTCTATACCTAAAAAAAACGAAGAGGCTTGTGACAACTCAAAAAATAAAAATATATGAGTATATAAAATGATCTAATAATGACCCATGTCATGCTGCTGGGTTACGGTATATAATCTAAATATGTTCTAAATGTATTCAGAGTATGTTACTTTTTTATCTACTTGAGTGAAAACTTTTTCTGAGCACATTTCATAACCCTAACCATGAATTCACCCATCGCTACATTTCAGGATCATTATTCAGCCACCAGATCTTTGCTTTCAGTGTGAGGTGCAAAAAATGTCAGCAGCAGGAATGTGCCCTGGCCTGATAAGTCAGATAACGAAGGGTCAGAAAACTGGGGGCCCGCGGAGGTAAATGCTTCCGCCAAGCTAGAGTGAGCTGGCTTGATCCAGTACTAGTCGTCCAGCATCAGTACCTGAACTCACTAATGCTCTTGTATCACTGAACGCAATGAGATACTCAAAGCAATGTTCTAAAATCTAGTGTAAAACCTGCAGCAAAAAAAAGAAATAAACACCCCATGAATACTCCTGACTGGTAAAAGGTAGGTTGTTACAAATGTTTTGGTGATGAAAAGTTTAAAAGTACATGTATTTATTTATTAATTATAATATTAGTATTAAATACTGAGAGGAACAAGAAGAACCCAGGGTTAGGAGGTGTTTGGGGGCTTTTCACCCATTTAGAAGCAAAAGGCTTCTAGTTCAGTGACATTCTTAAGCCGTCTTGCTGCACTACTTTTTTGATGTCTATCTAAAGATTTGGCCATGCCAAAACCCCTTTAGGTGACTCTTAGAAATAAAGGTGCTAGAAATGTGTGATAGAAGAACCACTTTTGGTTCAATAAATAATCATGTTTGTCATAAAATTGTGTCAAAGAGCGTGAAGAACGTTTAAAAAGCAAAACAAAATCTTTTGATTGTTGCAAAGGTTCTTTATCAATGTAAAAGTCAGATCTCTATTGCCAAAATGGTTCTTTATGGATTGTTTTCTTAATTCTTATATGCCCCCCTTAAAGAGCCTTTTACAGCAGCTTTATTTTTTAGAGTGTGGTCAGTTGTGGATTTTGTTGTGTTTAGAATCGTCCTTTTTTCAACCTTTGCTCTTTTTTTCAGATGGTGTGAGGTTTGCTTGCAGAAAGTGTTTAAGTGAAATGCCACAGGCTGCAACAAAAGCATGATCGAGCCACGTCCATGCTTAGCAGTTGGAGAGTTCTTTTTTACTGAAGTGTGTTTTCTTAGGACTCTTAGGACCATCTACCATTTCTGTTAACTGACAATTTTTGCTTATTTTTCAAACTAAGAAAATGATTACCTGAAAAGGCTTTCATCTTATAGCCTTCTCCTGCTCTGCAGCGGCTGTTGGGGAATTATCAGAGTCCTTGGCAGCTGCTTAGGCCTTTATCTTTTGGTGGTTGTGGTTTGCACACTACACGACTGATCAGCGACACTGTGTCATGAATTACAAGATCTTTCACCAGGAGGAGCCCGCAATGAGTTTGTCTGCTTTCCAAAAACATGTTTTGTCGAGAAAACCTGCGAGGACAAATTGATGCCACATGAGATGAGATTTTTCACTTTGAGAGGTGTTCTTTTTCAGTCCACAGGACGTCCAAAACACATCAGGCTTGTTTAGATTTTAGATTTTAGAACTTTGTGGATGCAGGAAAGATTATTTCTAGTGACTCTTCCATGCAGATCATATTTGTTCAGGTGTACAGTAGAACAGTGCACCACCACTCCAGAGTAAGCTAAATCTTCCTAAAGGTCCCTTGTAGTCAGACATGGGTTTTGTTTGCAAGCAAGCAAGCTTATAACAATGTAACAATAATGTAGCTTGTCACAATGTAACAAGCGAACTTCCAGTCACAACATTTTCCCAGTACCAGATTTAGAGTTGCCAATATTTCCAGATGTAAAACCTGCTTGATATTTGTCAGGGGCTTGTGAGGCATCAGCAACCATTCAGCCAACTCTTGCATTGCATCTTTTAGCAGTTGACAAATAGCAACTGAGCCAGCACTGAGCTAATGCTGATTTGTCTTTAGCCTAAGGCTTTTGTTAGCAATCTACCAAAAACAGTTGGCAATTCAAAAATTGGGGCAAAAATAGAGTAGTGTGAAATTGGCTTTAGAGGAGCCCTCAGGACAACAAGGCTTTGAAATTGGCATCACCTGGCCTTTCCTAATGATAATTGGTAACAGGAAGAAACTAATTACCCCAAATAAGCTAATTAAGGTCGGAGGTCTTGATAAAAGTTATCTAAGAGGTCAAATCTCTTGGGCTGTCCATATTTTACAGGGTGCTTCTTTATTTTTTCTCACTGTAAAATTAAAGATAAGATAAGATAATCCTTTATTAGTCCCAAAGTGGGGAAATATTTAAACAGAAAATACTTAAAATGTTGAATAAAATAGGTTCACCTTTAACTTAATGTCTTCTGGAGATCGTCAGATCATCATCTGCTCACTTAAAGAGCACTGATCAAATTCATGTTTACTCCTGTAGCTTACATCTGAGTGCTGAAACTGCATTTCACCCCAGTACCTTATTTCAGAGTGTCCAACCTGGAACTTGTCTGACAACTCTTCCTATTCCCCTCTACTGTAACAAGAGCAGTTGTAATATGTTAATTCGCATCTGCGTCTGTATGGCATGCAGCTCACTCCTGATCTGGTACTGTCCTGGGATACAGCTCACAGCTGGGGAAGGCTCAGGAAGGTGGTACAACGCTCACATTCCTGTTGAATCACTTCCGCACTGCCACACAGGATGTGTGATTCAATGTTCTATGAAGGAGGCTATAAAAAAACTCAAATAGTATGTCCATATGTCCTTCATGCAATGTTAATGTTATAAACAGCCGAGATTTTAATTGCCCTTGTCAAAAAATCATGGATCACTATCTAATTTATCACTGTCACGCAGCACACATTTACAGAGACCATTGCAGCACATTCCCACAGTAATAAACGTGAAGTCAGAACTACGACTGACAAAAAGGAGATTGTTGCAAATGCAGAACAGAGGAAAATGCTTCCCTTAAGAGCAATGCCAGCAATAAGAGCAAGCAATATACTTTATATATACTGTAAACCATATCTGTGCATATGTTTAGCACATACAGTACAACAATGTATAAATCTATGCACAGTTAGGAGGATGTGGAACTGCAGTAAATTTTGTTTTTGCAATACAAAAGAGATCCTGAGTTGACAGAACGAATAATTTATAAGAACTAATAATAATAATATTGCAAAAGTTGTGTTATTAATAGAAAAAAGACACCAAAAACTATTTTCGAATTAAATTGAGGCCTTGATAAAGTTGTGTCTGAATTATTATCATTTTCATCTCCATAAACAAATAATCAATATAACATGTTAAGTAATTTCTAAAATGGATTAAAATACTTAACTAAAATGATTTGTGTTGTCATGTCTTTAGCAATGATTACTATAAGAACAGGTTTGGTGTTCATGGTCATTCTTTTTTATACAGTGTTTTTACTATTGTTTTACTTTATCCAGACTCTCATTGGAGTTTGGGTGATCAGATGCTGCATTCCACTTAAACTGGGATGGCGCAATTTTTGAGTTTCAAGTAGGAAATTTCAACTGGAAAATCCCCACAAGTTTGGATTTTCTACTCGGAAAGTTGGAAGAGCCGTACCAACCCCGAGTTCAAAATCCAAGATGGCTGCACCGCACATCAACAGTAATAGAAGCTTATACAGTTCATGAGCACTTCCAGATATTTGTATATGTGTCTCGTTAAATTAGTTGTGCACACAGTATACACTTTACATATACACTTCACATATACACAGGACTTTACATAGTTATCCATTTTAAAAAGCTCAAAAGTAACTACACTACCTCACTGGACCTCACTACCCCTAAATATTTATTATTCTTTGTCTGTACTGTATTGTGTTGTCTGTCTGCACTTGTACTGTGTTGCACTTGTGTTTTGTATGCACTGTGTTTATGTTGCACCTTGGTCCTGGAGGAACGTTGTTTACTCTGCATATAGTTGAAATGACAATAAAACCCACTTGACTTGACTTGTATGTCCAACATCTATCTGTGGATGTGTTTCCATGGTGTTTGGATGTTGGATGTATTGCTAACAATTATCTGAATGTTTAACTGGAACACGCTCAACTCAAGTGTGGCGTCATTCCCGGCTCTGACAGCCAACTTCCAATGTAAATGGAACGCAGCACAAATCTGACCTTTACTGAGCCTACTAACAATCTGAATGATGGGTTCCACTTTCCATAATACAGCCGCCATGTTAGGCATAGTCTGAGAATTGTCTACTCTTTTATTAATGTCTTTATGGCTTAGTTATGATTAATTTGCTAATGGAATGCTACTGCTTTATGATGGAAAAAGTCATGTTTCAGGACCAGCATGCCTCAAAGAGTCCATCAGCAATCAGTTTTGTTATCCTGAAATGCATGATATGTTTGGGCCAAATATACAAAACGTGTTCCATTATATCACCAGTCTATTTCCAGCATGCTGTAACTGTAACTGAAGTGTGTGTGGCGTTTAAAATTAGACTGCTCCTCCTTGTCTCTCCTGATTGTGGTGTAACTGGAGCTGCTTCTCGTCCTAGTGCAACACCTTCAAACAGTAGCAGACGTGACTGCACCAAAAGAACATATTGGCTGACTGACCCCACTGTTTATCTTAGGCCATTTTTAGCAAGCTGCAAGACTACGTCTAATCTGGCTTGGCAGTGAAGGCCAGTAGACTGTTTGTCATGTTGCAGTTAAGCATTTTCATAGTTACACAATATACAGTGAGGTCCATAAGGCACGGTATTGGGACAGCGACACAACATTTGCACTTTTACCACTGTACACCCCCTCAGTGGGTTTGAAATGAAGCAAGCAAGAAGTGATTGAAGAGTGGACTTTTAGCTTTAATTCATTTATATTTACTTTTTTTAGGTATTTAGCAGATGGTCTTAGTTTGTTTGTATAGGACAGAATCCAAAGATACCTTAAGCTAGATGCTGCCAAATACAAAATTCAGTATATTCTATAATTCTAGAGAAGAGTATATTCTATAATATAGAGAAGAGTAGTTGGAAGAAAAGAGGATTCTAAGGGGTTTAACAGTAATACTGCACTAACCATTTAGGAACTATGTTTAGGGACTTTACATAGTCACCCATTTTAAAAAGCTTAAAAGTAAGTGGACAGACTATTTATAAACTATTCATGATTATAAGTATTTGGAGTATTTCAATACTAAGTCTAAGTGTAAAATAGTAAGTGTAACCCACAGACTTCAGCAAAGGCTAAATATCCTCCCTCAAGATGCTTGGCCAGGCCTTTACTGCAGCTGTCTTCTGTTGCTGCTTGTGTCTTGAGTCTTTCTGCCTTCACTTTTGTCATCAGTAAGTGAAAAGCTTGTTCAGTTCGCTCTGCCATTTATGATCAGTAAATGTCTTTGTCTCTTGGGTTGCTTTTGCTGTGTTTTGGGTCATTATCCATCTGTATAACGATGTGTCATTCTATCAGTTGTGCAGCATTTGACTGAATCTGAGCAGACAGTATAGCTCTATACACGTCAGAGTTGCTACTTCCACATCATTAATAAACACCAGTGACCCAGTTACACTGACAGTAACACATACCTATGCTATAACAGTGCCTTCATCATGCCTGACAGATAATGTGGTGTGCTTTAGATCATGAATCTTTCTCAATCTTGGTTGAAGGAATTTAGAGATGGAAACGCATGGTAAAAATGTTTCTAACCTCTATGGTTATGGTAAGGGGTTAGTGACAGGGTGAGGGTAAGGGTTCGGTTAAGTTTAGATTACGGTTAAGGTAGGGTTATGGTTAGGTTAAGGGTTAAGATAGGTGTACGTTTAGGTTAGAATTAGGTTTAGGTGTAGTAGGTTAAGTTTAAGTTATGGTTAATGTTATGGTTATGGTTGTGGTTATGGTTAAGGTCAGGGTTGGGTTGGGTTAAGTTTAGCTTGAGGTTAGAATTAGGTTTAGGTGTAGTAGGTTAAGTTTAGGTTATGGTTATGGTTGCAGTAAGGGCTGGGTTAAGTTGAGGTTTAGCTTGATGTTAGAATTAGGTTTAGGTGTAGTAGGTTGAGTTTAGGTTATGGTTATGGTTAGGGTTGCAGTAAAGGCTAGGTTAAGTTGAGGTTTAGCTTGAGGTTAGAATTAGGTTTAGGTGTAGTAAGTTATGGTTATGGTTAAGGTCAGGGTTGGGATTAAGGTATGGGTTGGATTAAGTTTAGGTTAGGTTAAGGTCAGGGTTAGGGTTGCAGTAAGGGCTGGGTATAATTGAGGTTTAGCTTGAGGTTTAAATTAGGTTTAGGTGCAGTTGGTAATGTTAAGGTTATGGTAAAGGTTAGGGTTAGGGTTAGAGTTAAGGTACGGGTTGGGTTGGGTTGGGTTAAGTTTAGTTGAGATTGAGGTTATAGGTTCAGATAATCCATTTTCACTGGTTGCTTTGTAACATTCCCTTTTCAAATCATTAAATCTTTGCGTGTCTCAGTTGTGTCAGTAATTTGTGCATATGCACATTTAGCGAACATTGTATGAATCCTGAAATTGTCTTTTAGCCACATATGTATGATTTTCTCTTGAGACCAGGCTGCTTTTTCTTTAGCAAGAGAAGACTTCTGGGTTCATCCACTGTTATTTTCTGTAGTCTTCCAGACCTTTTGGTGTTACTGAACTTGCCAAAGCATTCCTTGTTTTTAAATATACCAGACAGTTGAACTGACCACTCCTAAAGTTTCTGCTATCTCTCGGATAGGTTTGTTTGTTTGTTTTTTTGTTTTGTTTTTTCTAATGATGGCCTCCTTCACTTGCATTTTACACCTACTTGGATCGAATAATGAGAGTTAACATGAATGGATACCATTGCAAATTCAACACTAGGAATCAAGTCCACACTTTTAATCTTCTTAGTTTATCATGAAATAAAGAGGGAACAGACTGAACCCGGCCATTAAAACTGCTGTTAACTATCCAATTACTTTTGAGTCTGTAAAAATGGAGGGACTGTGTGAAAAATGGCTGTAATGCCTAAATGGTTGATTTTTTTTTTCATTTGTAATCACAACTTGACTGCTTCGTTTCAGACCCACTGAGGTGTTGTACCCATGTTGTACCAGTGCAAAAACACAAAAAAAGGTTTACTGTCCAAACATCGAAGGACCTGACTGTAAAACTTGATAACATACTGTATAGCACTTGATTAATCAGAAGGGACCAAATCATTCTTTAATGGCAGCATTCTTCAATACTGAAGCAGGACACACTTCAAACGTTTTTACAAAGTCATGCAATGGAAACTTTTTTAAATCAGTGGTGAAACAGCTGTCCACAACAGATGAGGTTTTTATGATTTTTTAGTTTACGATACGCTTCGTGGTGCAGTATCTCTCTTTCCATTACCTCAATGCACCTGAAACGAGGCTACGTTAGACCAGCTCCAGCGTTTGTAGACCCTTTCTTTCTGGTTTAGGGTATTTTTCCCTGCAGTTTCACTCTCTGCAACCTGCTCACTCCCACCTGGCCTTTCTCCAAGCGTCTAGCAACACACACACCCTGCATTCTGCGTCTCAGCCAAAACTCACAAAGGTAACCATTGTTCGAGGGAAACACTTGTAAATACCTTGTCTCCATGCACTGACCAATCTAATGCACAGAAGCAAGTCCTCCAGTTCTACATTAGCAACGACCATTATGCATGTGCACACTCCGTATGTACTCGGCCACTCGGATGCACATACCTGCACATGGAGGTGCGTGGACACACACTTACAGATTCACAAACACATGTGCATCAATTACACAAAGAGACACATGCACACTTGTATGCACAGACATGCATGCATGCATACACCCCTTACACATGCTCTTAAAAAGTATTTGGACACTTCCGCCATACATTCTCATTGTGTTAGGAAACATATTGTCACTGTCATGCAAAAACCTGTATTGCCAAAATGGCAACTTTACTTAACTTTCAATAAAAGTCAATGTAGAAAGATTTTATTCCAAGTTAATCTTTAATTATTAACTGGCATTATGTCAGTTTTCCTAACAGCAGCCATATATACATATATGCACACAAATTGGTGTTACTATATATGAGAGAATGTCCATTACCTTCTGCATTACCGTAGCAAAGTTATACCACACTTAACCTAACCCCTAAACCTTACCCATATCCAAATACAAAAAACCTCTTTTAGATAACCCTTAAACAGCCTATGGACCACCAGCGTCCCGAAAGTGGTATTACAAACTTCTGTTACCAAAGAATAGCCCCACCAGTTTGTACAGAAGTCCCTGTAGTTACTGTGTAATACGCCTTAGTGTGTAAAAAGCCTTTCTGCATTAGGGGTTAAAGTTATTTGTGGTAGGCCTGCAAAAATAGCTTTACTTGTACAAAATGTAACATTTTTATATCTTTGAAAGGACAAATTCCACCCAGAAATCGTAGGCAGGTAAAGTTTGGATTTGCATGGTATTTTGGGAGTTGTACCTTTCTATTGCTTTGGTATCAGCAGTTCTGTTGCCCCTGCTCTCATTTGCTTGCTGCCGCACATAGAGAAAGTGGTTTACATACACTCAGTTTCCTTTCTCTATTCTTTATCTCTCACTGTTCTGTTTGCAGTGAGACTAATAAAAATAAGCAACATTTCTGGCTTTCTTCTACTTTATTTCAACTCATGAAGCCATGGTGGATCGGACGAGGACGGTGTGCCGCCATTGTTGGACAGTTTTAGGGTGTGCGTGCAGAAACAGGCATGCAAGCAATGCTAACGTTGCTACAATACAGGCTGTACCAACTATCTCAAGGGTAAGTATAAATAAAGTCTTTTGTTCCCAATGGTACTGTCATTGTACCGAACCATTAGGTCCAAACTGTGGTGTGACCTTTGTGTCCTGTTAAATCCTCTGTAATTTCTTTATTCTTTTTTATTCCCAATTTCAGTCGAGCCACTTAACCCACCCACTCAGTAGAACTGCACCTATCATTCGCAATGCTCTGTGCAGTAGGAGGGTAGGGATACATGTAAAGTCAGCCACTGCAGCCACGGTCTCTTTTCGAACACTGCCAATGTGCTTGGAGAAAAGTGCCGGATCCCCTGCCGACAGATGCCTGTGCCGAGCGGCATCATGATGAGAGTGATGAGGGCAGAGAGTGCCATCTACCCACCCAGAAATAGCATGGCCAATTGTGCCCTCTCAGGCTCCGGCTGCTGAAAGCAAAGTAGCATAATATGGGGTTCAAACTCAATCCTCGGGCCATAGTGTCAGTGTCTTAGTCTGCTGAGCCACTCTGAGTGTTGTATTTTCCATACTAAAGAAAATATCCTTCCATACATCCATCCATCTTATTATCTGCTTCTTCCTGGTCAGAGTCACGGGGATCTGGTGCCTACCAATGGGCACAAGGCAGGAATGGACAGGGTGCCACCTTTAAAAGAATAATTCAGTAAAAACTTTAATGGTTAGGTTACATGTTTGGTATCTGACATGCTTATTTTGTTTAGGTCAGGAGATGCTGGCCTGGTGTTGATAACAATTGCTGCAGTTAGACTGTCACCAATCACATCTCAGTAAATCATGCTGTGTGAGTTAAAATGGTTTCCGGTTACAAGAAACAGCTGCCACATCAAGTAAGTTGTACTATGTTTCAAACCACATCAGTTTATCTGTTCAAAGCTACTGGATGCATTTTTAACTAGTTAAGAGATGTTTTTGGGCATATTGGATCTGACTTTCTGCTGAACTATTCATTTAAAGTACATTTAAAAGCAATAGATTTTGCACTCAAATAGGAATTTAAAGGATTTCATCTTTTCCTGCTGATGTATTTTATAAAGGCTTTCTATGTTTGTACCCAAGTAAACAGCATTTGTATACTTAGTCCACCCCTGCAGAGAGCTGAACACAAGTACTCATGTACGCACATTCCCAGCCATACGTGTACATTTGCATGCACACACACACTTACACACACACTCACAGTCCTCTTAGTCATTAACCCATTGGAGCATGGCCTGTGACCTGTGGTATAGGCAAGGAAGTACAGCACATCCTGCTGGCTTCAGTCTGAGAGTGGGAACCCACAGCTTTTTAAGTACTGCAAACTGTATGGGGTCAGGCTGAGGTTGCATCAGAGCAACCAAGTGTTCACAGAAGTCTTGTTTACACCACTGCTGCCTCATTGGATATGCTGTATCCATAACAAGACATTTCCCGCTGTACCACGTCCGGTTCTTCGCCAACAAGAACTGCCAAGGTCACCAGAGCTTCAAAAGAAGCTGCTTTTCCACCTACAAGCTGCCCTCTGACACCAACATGAGACCCACCTACTTAAACCACAATATTAAAGACATCGAAGTACACGTGTTGGAGTGGAGGAGAGAAGGGCCTCCACCCTGAGAAGGCTTCACCTTACTCTGCGTCAGTTTAATCAGTAGTCACACACAGACAATCACAGGAAAAGCTCTGCGCTGCAGCCTTTCCTGGAATCCGATCAACTCAGAAAAAAAGAGGAAGGAAAGAGAAAACTGGCTTATCAGAAACCGCACCAAATAAGGAGCGAGGCGAAACCATCTACAGAATGATGTAAGATATGCATGGAGAGGCGGGGCTAATAAAACCGGTCTGCCACGACCAGTCAAAGTTTAACAAGTGTCAATGTGTCACAGCCTTCTCACCTGCAATCTGGACTGAACCATTTCTAACCCCTTACACTGCAGCTGGGTTAGCGAGACATCATCCAGTTGATTCTAGGAATTATTCAGCAACCTCTGTGACACTAATATGATGTGTAGTATTGAGGGTTAGCACATGCACAACATTCAAAAGTTTGGAATCCCTTTTTGATTTGTTTATATAACCAAATTACATATCGTCACTGTCATGCAAAAACCTTGTCTCATGCAAAAATCTCTATGTTTGCTGCTTTTGACTTTTTGACATAATGTGAATCTGGCAGTCGTTCTTTACATTGAGTCAAATAGTCCAATAGAAATGCCCCAAAATGACTTGGAATAAAATCTTTTTACATAGACTTTTAGTTGAAGTGCCATTTTAGAGATACAAGGGTTTTATATGACAGTGAGAATCCATAAGTATATTATATTATATAACCTATTTTATATACTGTAAAACAATACATATTTAATAGTTCAAGGTGGTTTTAACAGTTTATGTCCATATTTAAGGCCATATTTGTATTTTGCAACAAGGAAATGCATGTATAAATAAAATACTGTGGTAATCTGTTTATATGAATAATATAGGAATTCATTAGGAATGTTTATAGGAATGGTAATTTTAGTATTGCTTCACACAGTCATTAAAGAACCATCTGCAACCCTGTTTATCATGCTGGGCATACCTAAAACACAATTGTTTTGAACAATTTAATGGCTGTTTTTAGAGCAGTTTGGTGTGAAATGGTTAATTGTAGAGAAACTTACGATCTGATTTCTTTACAGTGGTGGTTACTGGAATAACTAGATGGTTAGTACACTTACGTGTCTTCTGAGTTTCAGATGTAATTATTATGGTAAATGGCAAAATAGTTGTAAATCTGAAGAAAAAAAAGTTCTTTTGACATCTGTACAATGTCCTGCATGTGCCTATTTGTCATGAATGTACTTAGAAAAATATATTTTAGGCCAAAAACCTATAAATCTATACAAACCTAGCATAAAAACAATGTCTCAGGCAGGTGATGTATTTATATCCATTTTGTGTAGCAGTTCTGCAAAGTACCTTTTATAGGTATTAAATGCTTCAGACATGTGGTTTCTGTTACTACCACTGAAAATTCTCAGTGCATTTCTCTAGAAAGAATTTCACCTAAAAACAACTCAACAAATGACTTTGTTAGATTCTTAAAATGTAATTCTGCAGAAAGTTTTTTTTCTTTATTTATTATTTATTTAAAGCTTCCTGCTAGTTCTATTATATGAGACCTAATTTGCACAGATGGTTTATTGGATATATTATATTAGTATTTTTGGTGCAGTATTTTGTGCTAATCTTGATGCATTTATATTACCAATTCAATGCTGCTTCATTAACATGCACCTACTAAGACGTTTTTCAAAACTGTGTCAATAAGCAGATTGTATAAGGTGGATTAAATCCTGTTGAATGATGTGTCTGACTCTTGGTGTTTCACACAAACATGCTCCCAAGCCAAGCCCCCAAGTGGGGATGTCGTTTCTATGGCTATGCAAATGCAAGGTGAACCATTGAAACTAAAGGCTCCTGAGGCATTGTATAGCAGAAAAGCATTACACAGCCTGTGCAAAGGTACACAGAGTCATTCATCTCTTTCACCTTCAAAAGGAAGTAGGTGTCAAGTGGTGAAAGTAGGCTTTTAACGCTGGGAGAGGGCGACATCTATGAGCTGGTGACCACAAAGCATTAAACCAGTATCAGATGATCTAATATCATACATATCTGATTGCCAAATGTGCGACTCACGATGACGTGGACGCTTACTCTTACTAGTCACTATGTGGCTATAGAATGTTGCTCTCGACGTTCCTGTGCATTCATGAGAAGTACATATTCAGAGACTAAAGGATCAGCAAACAAACATGACTGGAATTCATGCCTAAGGAAGGTCAGATTCCACTGTGAAGTAAGAGCCACAGCCTGATTCATTCACCGTAGCTTCACCTCTCACTTCCGAAACTAGACAAAATACAAACGTCTACAGCGTGTGTAAATGAAACTCAAACATTTGTCACTGAGACAGACAAAACAACGTCTCCAGACATAGCTAAGTGTTACCAAAATACTATGCCAAGACTATGTCTGTTTATATGTAAAGCTTGAGTTCATTGTTAGGGCATGTGCCCAGGACACTCTTGGGCAGCAAAAAACTTTTTTCACCAGTAGTACCACCATGACCCTCCGATCTAGTTGTTGTGCCTATTTTGTAGCAGTTTGGTGACCTGCCTCCTGCTTCCTATCCATAATAATCCTTAGTAAGTGGACTATTGTGCTAATATTCAATAAGAAAGTGTTGGAGTATTCATTCAACACACACATTTGTTATTGTGGGTTCTTTGAAATGTAAAAACAGGACTGAATAAATACTGCTGTGTCGTTATACAGTATATTGCATATTATCTTATTTTTACATTGTATCATATGTTGTTTTAAATATACATTGTTTCTGTCACTCAAACACCTTGTATCTTCAATATGGCAACTTTAAAGGGGAGAAAAAACCCTTTTAATCATAAATGAAAGTTCATTTAGGAGGATTTTGGAGCATTGCATCTGGTCCATTCATCATGAAATGATGAAAAAGTGGCAAAAGTAAAAATCGATGGGCAGTATCAACATATCTTTGCTGTCCAATGAAAAACATGTATCTCCAAAATGGTGACTTTACAGGAGAAGGCAAAATGTTCTTAACTTTGAATGAAAGTCAATGTAACATAAGAATGTATTAATTACAGTAATTTAGAACATGTCTATTGATCTGTTTATGAAGTATTTATACACTATACAGAGCAGCTGCAGGGTTCAAACCATGGAGAAAACTAAAAACAGACAAAAAATGGAGATACATGGTTTTCATTGGACAGCAGCAATGTATATTATGTATAGCCATCTGCCATTTACAACAGTAATGGCCACTTTCTTGGACAGGGATTAACCCTACCATATATGCGTACATATATACGTATATATACGTTTTGAAAAAATTTTAAAGTTGGATTGAGATATATTTATACCAAACTTTACAATATTTTAATATATTAATGAATAAAATAAACAACTGGCCAATAAACAGTTCATTAAGAACTATGCCAAAGTGGTTAGTGTCACCTATCAGTATTTTTCTGACACCGAAACTCAATTCCAAAGTCCATTTATTTATCTGTAGGCCTAATACTGTGAGACTGTGCTGCCATGGCCAGACTGCCTCTCCCCTCAATCAAAATAGAATTGCAGAACTGTTACCATGAAGCAAGAAGAAGATCTATCCATCTATCTAATCTATTTTATCATCTCTCAATTTCAGGTTTCAGAATTGACTTCCAAGTAATTGTTCTAGCACTTTTAGGTCCCTGAAATCCATTCCAAATAGATGCCTCAGATAATGTTATCATGTGATATCAAACGCCAGCACACATGACAAATCTATGCCAAAAAGGCAGAAACCGTTGGCTGTTTCCACAACTATTTCACAGGATAATTACACATGCCTGCTCAGCAACTGCATCATGAGACAAGTTCTACCAGCTTCAGTTCAGATATGACTCAAACTTCTCAATCTTCTTCGAGAGTCAACAACTGTTACTATTGTTTATTTAGTTCTATGAGAATCACCACACCCCCTTGTTTGTAATAAAGTGCTGGTTTCAGTGTTGACGTCTGATAAAGATAGGTCCCTTGTAGTGAGAATCCATGTAATTACATAATCTCATTTTTTTGTACTGTCAGCTGAAATGGCCAAAAGGTGCTGAGTAGATATTACTCAGCTAAAGAATATGTCATAAAATAATTGAAATGGGGACAGACAGCTGTGAAGGAATACAGTGGGTAGATTACAGCAAACACAAGCACATCAAAGTTACTGATAAACGCTGCAAATAGTGGTAAATAATTAACCAGTTGTGGATGGCATCAGATTACTGAAAGTGTCCTTTGGCTCCCAGCTCGCCTCTACTAAAAGTGAAAATGGCCAACTCACTCTAGAGCATGCATTGAGCGTATCTGTGTCTTTATTAAGGCACTCTAGGTTTTTTTCCTGGGTCTCCCCTGTAGTACAATTCACTCATTCTCAACAGCCCTGCCCTTTTTCCTTCACTCCGCCCTCCACACTCTCCCGCTCTCTCTGTCTCTTAAGGCTCCAGCAGTCCTGGCTCAACTTGTTTGTCTGAACCAGGCTGTGCTCTCTCTCTCTCGCTCCCTCTCTCTCTCTCTCTCTCTCTCTCTCTCTCTCTCTCTCTCTCTCTTTCACACACACACACACACACACACTCTCTCTCTCTCTCCCTGCAGGAAGGGGAGGGCTCCGTCTGCTTTCAATCAATAACTTGTGGAATTCAGAAATACAAGTAGGTCCTGTCTCCGATTGTCCCGTTCCCTCAGCTGCAAGCTTCCAGGACTTTGGCTTCTCCTTCTCCATTCTCACTTGTGAACGGACTCTCTTCCCGTAGACAGGTGTTTGGACACCTTCAGGCCGTTGCCTAAGGTAACCATGGCTGAGCCCATGTCTCCGGATTACTTCAGCTGCCACCTGTGCGCAAGCCTCCTTAGGGACCCTGTGGCCATTCCCTGCGGCCACAGCTTCTGCATGGACTGCATCAGTGGCTACTGGAATGAGGCAGACTACACAGGCATCTACATCTGCCCTCAGTGCAGGATCACCTTCACGCAGAGGCCAGTGCTCCGGCCCAATGCCACCCTGACCAAAGTGGCCGAGAAGATCAAGAAGACTGGCCTGAACCTCAACCTGCCTCTAGCGCCTCCGAGCAATGGAAGCTTTGCCGGTCCCTCTGACGTCCCATGTGACTTCTGCACGGGCAAGAAGCTCAAAGCTGTCAAGTCATGCCTCAACTGCCTTGCCTCGTACTGCGAGAAACACCTGAAGCCCCACTACGAGTCGGCCACCTTCAAGAGGCACAAGCTGGTGGACGAGCTGGGCAACCTGGACCGGAAGATCTGCCCACAGCATCAAAAGAGTCTGGAGCTCTTCTGCCGCACCGACCAGATGTGCATCTGTGCCATCTGCACCGTGAGCGAGCACAAGGGACATGATATAGTGTCTGCTGAAGCAGAGAGGAGCGAGAAACAGGTGAGTTCTTCGGAGTGAGACTCTGTGATTAAGGCAGAAGCTGATACTGAGAAGTGCAGGAGTGGTTTATTTACAGTAGCAACAACTGAGGTGTGTCTCTGGGCTTAACCATTAGACTGCATGCTTATTACTGAGTCAGTATTATGAATTAGAAACCCATCAATTACTTGTGAATTGATATGCAAGCAAAGAATTAAAGCATGAGTCCAGGTGCAAAAGCTTGTAGTTGTAGTAGGCATGAAGAGTGAGGAGATGGTTGGATGTCTGTAGTGATCTGCTGAAGTATCCCAGACTTATCTTAAATTCTGGCTTTCTGACGAAACACTATAATGACTTTTCTGTCAAACCAGTTTAACGGGATCCAAAATATGCTAGTGGAGTACAAAATGTACTCAAAATGTAGCATAGAGGGTAATGGCAATGATGAAATCACACATACTGAACAGAGGGACAACTACTGGAACAAAAGTCACCAGTACTTCCCGCCGAGTTGTCACACCCTGGCGGACAGCTCAAAACCACACAGGGAGTGTCCCTGCTGCATGTTAGTCAAAGGTTAAGTGGCTGAAAACGTGTTCTGAGTGGGCTTTGCTCTGGAAATGTTCTGTGTGTGTTTTTGTCTCAGAGAAGAATAGTTTTTATGTAGTTGGAAATGAGCGGAATGGGAAAGGGATGGTAAGTTACAGGGAGAGGCAGATCCCACAGATAAAGGAATGTGAGTCTGTGGAGATCAGGATGGAGCTTACACACCCCACACACCCCATCCCCCCACACTATCAGAAGGAGAGAGAGATTGTACTTTGAACTCCTGCGAAACTGCTACAGCCATCACCCACCTCAGCAGACACATACCATTGGGAGATGTTGAGACTGCAGATTTGCAGTCATTTCCTTCACCAATTTCTACTGTGTTGAATTTTCTGAAATCTCCGAAGAGCCCTATTCGATTGTCTCTGTTCTTGAAGGTGGTCTAGAGGTTCGCTACAGGCAGGAACCTTAAGATCAGTTTAAAAAGGGTGTATTATGAGAGAGTGTATTCATAGGGTCATTGATACCAGTCTATGTTAAGAAAAAAAGTGTAAATAGTCCACATATATTAGTTTTACTTTTTAATATCAGGTCTTCGTTATTGCTGGCAATTGATGCAGCATCGGTTGGCTAAACTATGAAGGAACCTCAATGCTTTGCGTTGTCCTTTGCCAGAGCAAGGACCAGCAGGTACTAACTGCAAATGGTTTGTTTATTCTGCTGGGACCAGAGGGATCTTATCCCAGATTTAAGACCCCCTGTTTTTCATCTCTCTCTCTCTCTCACACACACACAGACACACAGGCACACACCACACACTCCCTTTATTCACCCCCTTCCCAGATTCTCCACATTCCTTTAAGCTTATCTTGAAGAATGGTTCGGTGGGCTTTTGCTGAAACCTTGCCCTAAAGGCCCCTCTTCATTCTCTAAGGGGCCAGGGCATATGCACCTTGAAATGCCTCTCCACAAGGCGGGCCTGGCCAGTTTCGCATTCTTGACGTGGTTGACATTCCTGCGCGCCCTTTTCTTCCCTCTGTCTTCACAGATAAAGGTGCCCATATCGAGCAGGTTCTGCAAATAACAGTGATTACTAATGAAGTACAGGCACTCTAGGTGTGAATGTTTCCACCTCAGCAAACAACTGGACAAGCTCACACAGACATGTTGAAAAATACTGTGAAAAGAAAGACAAGCAGTCAACGTGACCATGAAGGTAGAGCTGTATCAGCTCTGTAATTCAAACAGTGATCAAGGAGCGTTGTCTTGTTTTGTGTATTCCAGAAACTTCTCGGAGTGTCCCAAGCAGAAATCAAGCAAAAATGCCAGCAGAGGACCAAAGAGCTGGAGGAACTGAAGACAGCTGTGGACTCACTGAAAGTAGGCCACAATTTCGACTTAAATCTTTATAATAATATCTTTATAAAATGGTGCCCGGTGCTCAAATCAAAGGCATAGTGTAACATACTGAACCCAACAAAAAAAGCCCAAGGGCAGAGCTTTATACAGCCATGAATGACAGTGGCCTGGGGGTGAAATCTTATCTCTTTAGTAACTCTATAACTGCTTTGGGTAAGGGAAAACAAATAAACCTTGAGGCTTGGCCATAAGTGTCCTTTTGTTTGATAAAATAGAAACTAGCCTAGTTGTTGACACATTGTGCCTGAAACTAACGGACTAATATACACTGAGGCATGATGCTGAAGGTCAGGCATAGACATGGAAGACTGTTCCAAGTTCAGATATTAAAAACAAAACACACAACATGATTCCATTCTTGTGCTGTGGTCTAGGCTTGAGCAATCAGCCAATGGTTAGGCCTTCGTTATTTTTGGCTAAAGTGTTTTGTAAATGTCTTTTAGAGCTCGGCTCAGAGGGCCATGGCAGAGAGCAAGAAGATGTTTGACGAGATGATCACCTCCATTGAGAGAATGAGGTCAGAAGTCACCAAGCTGATCAACATCAACGAGAAGGCGGCATTCAGCCAGGCTGAAGGGCTTATGGAACGCCTGGAGCAAGAGATTGAGGAGCTCAAGAAGAAGGAGACAGGCCTGAAGCAGCTCTACAGCACTGAGGACCACATCCACTTCTTACAGGTAGAGAGAGAGACCAATGGTCTGATCTGATTGCTTCTGATCTAGAAAAATAGCTCTACTATTGCAGTGGTTCCCAACCTTGATCATGGAGTACCTCTGCTTCTATATCTTTTACCTATCCTTACACTTTCACTTAAAAGGCCTTGAGGTTTAGGTGTGTTCCAGCAGGGAAAATACCCAAATCAATAGGGCAGAGGTACTGTAGGACTAAGATTGTATACCACTATCAGAACTTCTCTAGCACTACTGAATTACTGGATTCATTAACCAAAATAGCCTATTGACAATAGATTAGTCCTCATCTTATCAGCAGAGAAAGGAATCATACTTTGCTAAGTGGATTCAACAGCCTGCTTTGGTTATTTTAGACAAGCCGCCCTACCAGTGCTCTTCTGATCAGTACCACTTGTTGTTTTCCTCCAGAATTTCAACTATCTCTGCACCCCAACTGATGACGGATTCATTCCCAAAGTGTCTCTGAACCCGGACTTCTCATTCAGCACTGCCAGGAAAGCTGTAGCAGAAATCAAAGAGAGGCTTGAGGAGCTGGGCAGGGAGGAACTGCTGAAGATTTCAAAGTCAGGTCAGAAAACACCACTACCGACACCACTGCAAGCATGTAGTCATTGTGAGAATTAATGGAACATGTGCTAATCAGTACAGTACTACTGTCTTTCCATTAACTGAACGTAAATAAAGTAAATGGAAGTGAACAAATACTCAACAAACTGTAGTGGTAGATGGGGGCATTTTACTAGGACATAGGGACCCTGATTCTTCTCTATAGGAAAGGAAAAGGACACAGTATAAAAACTGTGGTCTTTTTCACACAACCATGACCTTCTGTTCTTTAACTTAACAAGCATCTAATATGAGGAGGACATTAATCCGGCTGCAAAAAAATGCAGGCGACACCGGGCTGCCATGTGATCAAGTTGAAAAAGCAAATAGTGCTAGGAAGCATGACCAGCGTGTGGTGCACAGTAGGAACTGCTCTGACAGGGTAAAGCAAGCCGTTTACAAACACCCTTAGTCCAAGGGAAGGTGTTATGCAATGAGATTGGAACTGCTGATTAGGCAGCTTTGCAAGTGTAACTCCTTGCTGTATTTCACATCCAATAATAACAAATGGATTGTGATTCAGAAGTCCCTGACACAGGCCTTTTTTCTGGTGTCTTACAGTGAATGAAGTGCCTGTTTACACTCTGGAGAACCGCACTGTCCGAGAGAAGAGCAGCCGAGGTAAGCTTTTAGCATTCATATATATAAATGTATGTTCTAAATAACGGTAAATCATTATAATACATGGTGACGTGAAACTTGTCACGACAGAGAATATGGCAGCTGATATAACAGCACGTATACAGTACTTGTATAAACATGTTTACTTTGTATTTTCTCTTGTACGTCTAGTCAAAGAGGTTCATTCCGTGGACAGCGCCCCTCCTTCACAACCCAGGAGCCGGTCTGAGTTTCTGAAATGTAAGTAGGTTATCTTATTATATCAAAGAGTGCTTTCTTTAGGCTGAATGAGTCCAATCGTTCTCAGGTGACATACAGTCCCTTGTAGTTCACAATGCTTCCCAACTTCTTAGTTGCCCTCCTCTAACAATAGTACAAGACATGCTATACAATAGCCCTGTGTGGTCCAGACATTCATAATCTACACTCTTACAAATAACAGTGTCAAAAGGTATTCTTTGAAGTGATACGCAAGTGTAAAGAACTCTCTGAACCTCTAAGCAATGTAAAGGCCTATTTAAGAACCATACGCAAGACCCAAGAACCAGGCCAAGAAACGTCACTTTTTACATGTGCAACCTACTGGAATTGATTGAGTTTCTTTGTCCTTGCCTGCAGACTTCTGCCAGCTCCGACTGGACCCCAGCACGGCCTATAAAGAGCTCTACCTGTCTGAGAGCAACAGAAAGGTGACGCGAACCCGCAACCTGCAGCCCTACTCGGACAATCCTGAGCGCTTCGACAGTTTCGCCCAGGTGCTGTGCCGCGAGGCCCTGTCCGGTGGCCGCTACTACTGGGAGATCGAGTGGAACGGAGAGTTCTCCGTGGGAGTGGCTTATCGGGGCATTAGCCGTAAGGGCAAAGGGTCCCTATGCTTGCTGGGGTACAACGATAAGTCCTGGAGCCTCCTCTGCTCCGACACAGGCTACTCAGCCTGGCATAACAGGGTGGATAAAGCCATCAGCGCCCCCCACTCTCCCAGGCTAGGGGTCTACCTGGATCACAGTGCTGGGCTTCTGGCCTTCTACAGCATTGCTGAGACCATGACATGTCTGCATCGCTTCGAGACCATGTTTACTGAGCCCCTGTATCCCGGATTTGGTGTCGGAACGTCTGTCAAGATCTGCCAGTTGAAATGAACATAAGGATTTATAAGCATCTTTTAGAAAGAGTCCCAAATGAAGGACTGGATATTTTCAAGAGTGTTTGTTTTTCATTTGCTATTTTTCTACGCCATATGTTATGTTTTATATCAATTTCAGCCTTCACTGAAGCCATTACAGTTTTACTTTGTGAAAAAGCAACACTTTTTAAAACTAATTTGATTCACAAATCGCAGCAGTTCCTTAAGGCCTACACAAAAAAGATGCTTCAAATGGTTCTTTAAGCGCTGCCACAAAAGAGCCACTTTCGGTGCCATAAAGAACCATGTTTGTAATAGAGATGTGTACGTCTGAAGACCCTTTAGAAGGTCTAAAGAACCTTTAGTTGATGTAAAGGTTTGGTACCAATTTATAGGTTGTTCTTTTAAGAAACATGGTTCTTTATGGAACTAAAAGTGGTTCCTCTATGATTGCTAAAATGACCATTTGAGTGTAGACAGAAAATCACTAAAATCTAAACTCAAGCCTTGCCATGTTATGCTGTTCTATTAATATTGTTTTAAATACTAAACCTTGTATTTATCCAAACACCAGGTGCCACATGCCTATTTGTGTTATTCAATGACCTCTTGATATTCTGAATAAAGGTTTTTTAATTGTCAAACATGTGTTTGTATATTGTAAATGCTATTTTTGGACAATGGCGCTTAGACGTCAACTGCAATCTCTGTTGAAAGGGTTCAATTGTGGTGGTGAAAATAACTGCTATTTCTGAGCATCTACACAAGTAGATATTTGGTAAATATGAAATTACAACACGTTACTTCTGTACTGTGCCATATTCTCAAATGAAACATGGTATTGAGGTGGGCCTCTGAGCCAGCTCAGCATTTCATTAGGGAGTTTTAACCCCATTTCAAAAATTAAACTTAATTCAATGTTTAAGAGGTAAACAAAGTCATTAAGAATGGTTTGTGAAATGGTGATTTGTAGGAAAACTGGCAGGGAAACTCTTATTTACAGTGGAGATGATAGGAGCCAGGGTACTCATTGTCTACAATGCAGAATTGTAATTATATTTACTATCCAACATGTCTAATGATCCAGCGTTAGGATGGGTCACTGGGCTAGTACAGTATTTCATTGGTGGGAGGGAGAGAAAATAAAACATGATACATGATGTTATTGGTTAACATTAATTTTCCCCACCCGTTGGTGCATGGAGATGTAGCCAAAAGACATTTCAGAGGCATGCAGATCATTACTTTTTGATGACAGATTACAGGAAAACAAGAATTTTGCCCCTATCATGTTTAAAATGACACAGTATGAACTAACTTACTAATTAACGGTACATTTTGATATTAACTCCACCAGTTTCATGACAGATTTAAGTTACACTGACACGAATTCATTTAGACACTTCAGCTTCCAAATTCTTCAAGCCATTTACACAATGAACATTGTACGACTATTCTATCTAGGCAAATCTACACAACCTACTTACATCTGGCTTTTTGCCACTGACTGTTCTTCCAGTCTGCACTGTGTCTGTGAATTTTAGGAAGGAAACACGCTCCCAGCCCTTTCCTTTGGTGTTCCTTCAGTGAAACTTCAGAGATGGGGCCAGCAAACCTCTCAAGTAAACGTTCTGAATCACCTTTCTGCTGAACAACCACTGCAGCTGTAGCATTTCTCTGTACAGCTGGGCAATGCAACGCAGTTGGCTCTCAGTCCCTTATTTCCAGGCACTAACATACTGATTATTAGTCCTGATAATTATCTGGGTTGGGTTTCCAGAAAACATCTGAGCCCAAAGATGATGTTCTTAAATGGTAGAGTGAGCACAAACTGAACACTCTCTCTACCAGTAAGGATGATTTCAACAGTAAAATGTTTTTGGGAAACTGGGCCCTGATAAGTCCAGTTTGTTTTTGCTGGAAAAGTGCAGATAAGACCTTACCCCAGGGATTGAAGGGGAGTCCCATCCCTCTTTCAAATATTGCATGAAACCCAATGGTTAAGATGTAAATAAATTCGTTCAGAATGGTTTGTATACTGGTAACATGTAGCAAAATCCACCAACTGACTTTATTTACATTGGAGATGATAAGAACAGAGCCATTCTGTTCCAGAAAATGTATTAATTGAGTATTTTGGCAGAATGGTAAGAGTTGTGTAATATTTTTCATGGGGGCCAAAATCCCTTAGTAGCACCCCTGTACAATGTACACACAATGTGTCCTCCGCATTTAACCCATCTGTGGTAGTGAACACACACACACACACACACTAGTAAACTAGGGGCAGTGAGTACACACACACCCAGAGCGGTGGGCAGCCAACTCGAGCGCCCGGGGAGCAGAGAGGGTAAAGGGCCTTGCTCAAGGGCCCAACAGTGGCAGCTTGCCGAGCCCAGGAATCGAACCCACAACCCTGTTATCGATAGCCCGGCGCTCTAACCACTGAGCCACCACTGTCCACTCTAACGTCCAGGGAAGGTTTTCTGCTAGATTCTTGATACTCATTGATAGGTAGATAGGTAGGTAGGTAGATGGATGGGTGGATGGATACTTTACTGATCCCAAAGGAAATTTAGCAGCCAGTAGCAATTGCACAATACAGCACAGTAATACAATAATAACAATAAATAAAATGAATGTAAAACAAATAAAATAAATAAAAATAATCTGACATGAAAGGCAGTGCCGTTATAAAAAAAAAAAAAGGAATTAAAAATGTGCAGGAGGAGTGGGAATCAGCAGACAGATGACGATATTGAATATGTGCATATATTGGTATTTAAGTAAAGTGTCGGTAGTGTCCAGGAGTGCAGGTGTACAGTAAAGTGTTAATAATGCAGATTAAACCTATGATTAAACATAAGAGACTCGGTCCTCATCTATCTCATCTATCCCCCCACTGGGAAGAGCTGCAGAGCCTGATGGAATGAAACTGGTGTGAAGATTTGATTGCATTCAGCAACAAAAGTGTTAGTGGGGTCAGGATGCTGGATGATCACCACCCCACCTCATCCACAACACCCTCATCTTTCCTCAAACGTGACTATCCCACTAATAAATCTTACATTTTCGTGGTCTGCCCTCTGTTGGTGTGGACCTCTGAATTGCAGGAGCTTAGTGCTACCGCCTTTGCTGAAACTGCAACTGCGTGTAAACACGGAACCGTTTCGTCTCAGATTCAAATAAGTAGGTATGAGTTTATCTTAAAATAAGTTACACATTAAGAGTAGTTACTTGGACTCACACGCAACGATCAGCGCAATCTACATGTGTCCTGTGCGCAGCTGAAGGCTGAAAGCAGGCTGGTAGTCTGTCTACAATGCAGAGTGGCGAATCTGTGGAAGTGAACGGAGAGAGTCGTTTACAACGCGGCACCTTGACAACGAGATGTGTACATTAGCGCTGGCTAGCGAATTAGCTTCTGTGGTTGCTAACGCTAACGGTTAGGTTTAGATGTGAGGGCAGTTTGACTTCGAGGATTTTTCGTGTATTGTTTTCTTACACGGATTACTATGCATTTCACTCACCAAGACAAATCTAACACCGCGGACTTCACCCAAAACACTGTAGCTAGCTAGCTAAATAACTAGCTAGCTACGTTAGCTATAGCTAACTGGCTACCTAGTCATCTAGCTAGTTAGCTAGCTCACGTAAACAGAGTCCACTCTTCTGTCTCTCCTAACTTCTAAAAGATGTTAAAGGCAAAAATACTCTTAATTGGACCAAGCGAGGTAAGCAGGAGCTGAATCTGGATCAGGGTTATGAAGCTAAACATGTTTATATTTCGAGAAAATATGTCGTTATTATGAGATGTTCTAAAAGCAACATATTCTGTCGTATTATAGGAAGTATCTCGTTATTAATATCTTGTTATTATGAGGTCCAAACACAAAGCATGTCGTTATTATAACAGACGTTTCAAGTTTCAGGTTTATTTGTCATCTGCACAACGTGTGAGGACATGTATGCATTGAAATGCTTGTGGTGAGGCTCAGGTTGATGCTCTACAGGAGGACAAACTGTATACATACTAAACATATTAAAAATAAAGTTATATAAAAATTATATTAGCTATATAAATACAAAATACAGAATATACAAAGACAGAAGGGATCTGTAGAAATGTTTGATATGTACATTTATGAGACAGGTATAGTCTGAGAGAGAGAGTGGAGCTAAATATTAATATGTATGTTTATGTCTTCCTGTTGTATAAAGTGACTAGTGATGTTGTCCATAGCAGTGATATATATATATATACTGTATTAATCATAAAGTGACCGAGTGCAGGGTGTGGGTAGAACATCTTGTAGCTAATTAAGAAAGAATCTTGGGAGATAATATGTTGTCAAAGGGATGTAAATACAAGAAAGTATCTCATGATTTATCAAAATTATGACCCAGTATCTTGAAATTATGAGGTAATGTCAATATCTTGTTATTATGAGATGTAAAACATGTCATTATGACAGAATACCTAATAATTATGAGAGAATATTGTGAGATACGTTGTACACATTTCATCATAATTATGACAGAATATCTTATGTTGTAAAAATGACAATAACTATAACAAAATATCTTACAATTACAAGAAAGTATATTGATATTATGAGACATTAAAATAACATTCTGTCATAGTTATTACAATATATTGTAATTATGAGACAATATCTCTTCATGAGGAGATTAATTATGATTTTAAGAACATGTAACATTATTATGTGATATGATATAAGCTAGTATTAACATGTTGCTTGATATGCCCTGTTTTAAACAAAGCAAGATTTATTTAGATTTAATAGTTTTGTTTTGTTTTTGTTTTTTTTACATCTGTGTTTAAGGTTCTTCATAGTGTTTGAATACTTATGAAAATACAGTGACACATTACCTCATATAAGATATTTTCTTGTGATAATGAGATATTTAATATCTCAATATCTCAGAGTTTATTTAATAATTACAACATAACATCTCGTAATAACAGCATGCTGAAGGTTGTTTTTATTATTATTATTTTGCTTAGCAGTGATATTTTTGGCAATGATTGTGCTGTAATGTTAACGTTGACAGTGTGGAAAGACCGTATTGGCAAATTTTCTGTCTGACACGGTGGAGACGACTGAGACAGATTACAGTCCGACACAAGGAGTGAGGTGAGACTAATACGAAAACCAAATATCAGATAAAACAGAAATCCAATTTAAAGAACCCAGAATCATATGATCTGTCTCTCAACATGGACACATATGCTGTTGTCTTTGTAAGGATACTGGAGTTTGAGTCACAAAATTTGGGAAGCGGTTCCAAAGACTCTGCCTGCGATGTGGAACTGTGGGACTGTGCCGGAGATTTCAAGTGTGTGTTCTTTCCATTTGCCTTTAGTTACTTTCTCTCTTACACAGTAAAGGGGTCTTTATCATGAGCAAGTGCCCACATTGAAACCAAGTTGAAACCAGTTCATCTTAAAATAATGAAGTTAATGCACGTAGTATTTTTGTGCTGGATTACTTTTTTTTGCAGTAGTGATTCAAAGAGGGATCCAATAAGATGGACAACTTTGTGTCCAAGTTCAGCCTTGAATATAACATCCAGATCAAATGTAGATTAAAAGGATCTTTCTAAATTTCAAAATTATAGTCTACATTTCTGCAATTACAGTTTCTACTTACCACAGCTATGAAATACCACAGCTATGTTAAGGATATGTCATGCTGGCAATATAACTAGTTAAAATAGGTACAAATGTATAGGTCCGATATTATTGCTAAGAACATTTTATAGTTTACACCTCAAAATTAGATCTTGCTGATGGCATGTTAGGCTAAAAGGGATTGAGATTTTTCTCATGAAGTGCATGTAGCTTATTGTATCAAAAACACTTAATTTTCTACATGATTTTCTATTTTCCACCATCTATTGATCACTTAGATTTAAACAAGCTGTTTTGTTCACTGTGTCTTTAAGACTGAGATATGTAAACGGCTCAGTCCTGATTGGTTGCCTTTAATTGCACCCTCAAAAAACAGTCCATGTTGCAGTTTTAATGGATGGGGTGTGTGTGTGTGTGTTTATATTTATTTTAAGTTGTTGACATCACAATATCAGGGAATTCAAAGCAGGTTGTTTTTGCAGAGGGAAACCAGCTGTAAGCTCATATTTACATTAAAAAAGCTGTGAAAATTCAGTTTAACATGAACTTTTAAAGTTCTTCTCCATAACCTTACAATATTGATAATAGTAGAAATCAAAACATCATGTCTTATCACTCAGTTTTAAAAATAATTCATTGCTATTTTTTAAAATTGCAGTATTAGACATCCAAGTCTGAAGGTTTGAGTTCTTATCACTTGCAATATCATTAATACAGGTTTGAAGCATGCTGGCCAGCTTTGATGAAAGACTCCAATGGGGTGGTCATCATATTTAACCCTGATGTTCCAAGTCATCTCAAGGAAGTGGAAACCTGGTACTCCACATTCATCTCCTCACAAGGCCTACTGGCAGGCCAGTGCCTGCTCATAGCACATCATAAACCTGGTAGTGGAGCGGATACGTCACGCCCTCAGTTAGGTAGGTATGCAGGCAAGCTTAAAAACTAAGTAGTTGGTAAACCTGTGTTGTCCTGTTTTTTTTTTTAATTATTATTATTTAATTTGGTTTCTCACAAAATAGACAACAGAGCACTGAGCATTAGAAATCCATGTTCTGGGTGTTTTCCCTCCATACAGCTTCTCAGTTGAATAGGCTGCCCCTTATTCACTCCAACCTAGAGGAGGATGCTGAAGATGTACGACAGGAGTTTCGCAGATATCTGGGAAACGTTGTGCAGACGTTGTCGGAGAGCCGAGACCGTGAAGAAATGTCCATTATAGCATGATCTTTTAAGTCTATTCAGTGCTTTTTGTATACAGACCTTCTACGAATTGGGTTCTTCTGTGATGATGGATTTGTGGTTTAATAACAGCTTGTTGAGTGCAGTGTAGTCCTGGGTTCATCCAAATACCAACAACTTTAACTCATTGCTAAGCAAACCAAATTTAGTATAAGTGTGCAGTGCAGTTTCTGCATTATACTTTATTGTAGTTTTTACACTGTAGTCTAAATCCGGCTTTGTAAAACAGGCCATCTCGAGCCAGACTAGAAAAACAAACATACCTTAAAAAGCCTAGTCACACCAGTCATCAAACAGGGCAGGCCTTAACCTGCATATACTAATAACTCAGGTCATGAAGGTGATTAAGAAGAGTTAACTGAATGGAGATCCGTGTATGTGAGAATTTATCAACAGATGACATTGCCCATCTTTGTACTGTGTGTAAAAGACTTCAGACTGTTTGTTGGTTAACAATAGACATTTATTTAGTTCCTGGATTCCAAGAAGTGCTAACTTAATACAAAGGAACAAGCAACAAGGACAGTCCACATTTACACATTATAGCCAACAATGCCTTTCTTGCCAATGATCTCGCCAATGTAGAACCACATCAGAACTTCTGTGGCAACAAGGCCATTCCTGAAAGCATCCTGTGGAAAAACAGAATTATTTAGTGGTTAAGGTCATTGTACTACAAAACAGCCTCATGAAAGCACAGAGAAGGTTTTACTTTTACTTTAGTGAAAGTCAAAATCTTAGTCTGAAGCAACAGTGACACTTGAAAGGTTCTCGAAGTATCTTAATGTAAATCTTACTCAATTATAATTAAAATGAGAACAGAGTCTGAGAATGCGATCAGCATTGGACACTCAATGCAACATTAAGTACAAATCTTCCAATAAGACTTTAGTATAGTAACAGCATTTTCCACCCTTAAGCCCTCAGACTGATTATACTCTCAAATGTAGAACACAACAGACTAGCGGTTTTATAGACCTACTACCTGATTTAACCACAACTTAATCCACGCACGTTTTCCCAGTATTCATTATAAGCCATTTAAGCGACAAGACTTGTCTAAGAGTTTGACAGACAGAAGGTCGTATTAAATCCATTTTCTTCAGTCAATGTAGTTTCTGTCTTTGTTCATGACTTCAAAGTTAATCTAGTTGACAAACGTCAAGCTGCAGTTTATCTACCTGGAAAAGGCTGTAAGCACCACTTATGGTGCACTACACTGTGCAAATGTCATACCCATTTGAGTTCTTATTTGAGTGTTCAGTTGAGTGAAGGTTCAGTACATTTTAAGTACTGCAATGTGGCAACCAATTCTCTGTTGATACTTTCAAATCTTTATTTAAAAGAGATTTAGATATTATAGAATAGGAGGTCTATACACATTATAGACATGCAGGTAAGCTGTTTAGTTCAATAATGTGTCTCTTATGCTTTTAAAAGCAATAAACAGAACCTATTTTCTGTTCATTTTAGACAGTTGGGCTGTTTTGTATTTTTCACCTCATTTACTAATAAAAATCCAATACTGAATCCAATACTGTAAATGTTTGCATTTGATGTTCAGACACTACAGTGTTTTCTCTCCCTGTACTGCACTTGGGATCAGTGTTAATCAAAACTCTGGCATCAACCCCATCACAGATTACGACCTGTCTGAAACACACACCATGTCACATTACTGTAAACGTTCTGAACGGGTGCACTCACCCTGACTGTGGTCTGACCGAGACGTCCAGACTGGAAGGCTTTGATCAGGTCAGTGACACCTGCCACTGCCTTGGGGATCTCAGCTGGGGAAGGGGGCACCAGCTCAACACGGGCGTAATACCAGAATGTTGCTAACCGGGGCTTGGAGTAGGTCACGGCAGCTGCAAAAATGAACAAAATGGAAATCATGTTCATTCATCCACAAAAGTTTTTGCTGCTTCCAATAGCAATAGTGCACACTAAGGTACACTGAGGCTGCTGAACACTGGAGACACTGGTCACTACAGGGCTGAATTAAGACTGCTGTAAAGACTGCTATTAAAACCATGTAAGGCTTTTTTTTCCCCCATTAGCATAGTCATGCTTCAGCCAGGAAACTGATATTCGATAAAGTTCAGAAGTGCAAATTAGATACATCTTAAACTCTCAAGAATGAGTTTTTTTTTTAAAACAATATTCTCCATCATTGTTTACTGACCGATAGCTTCCACTGGGACCATGCCAGAGGAATTCCACAACACACATTTTTAGTGATGTGGTAGGATTGCTAAAAGGTTTAATAAACAAGCAAATGCCTTAGAAACCTTTTTGTCAGATGATCAGCAGCAATATTAAGTAGGCATGTAAAAAACATAACCAGGTTACCTACCCTTTCCCTACATTTGGACATTTTATCAACAACAAAAAAAACAAAGTGCTGAGAGTGGCTAAAAATATAGATATAGATAACACAGGAAATGGCACTATTGGAAGCAGATTTTGAAAACTTCTATCTAAATACTTGGTACAGTGTTTTATATTCAAGTTTTTTGCATTACATCCAATTAAACATGATTATTATGCTATCTGTAGTGAAATGTGTTGGTCTTTAGTAGTTCTTAAAGCACTGATATCCTTTAAGATCAGTTTAAGATCATCAAATTAGGGCTGGGCAATATGACTGTTTTAATCGCACCGCAATACACAGCATATTGAGAATATTGTAAACACTGATCACCTGCAGGTTTATTTAAAAACAGTGTAATTAGACTAATTCAATTAGACGAAGAGCAGCAGATGTTAAATAAAAATAACTGCATTCAATAAGGGAGAGTTTCTGAATAGTAGTGTATAAGAATCTACATCCCTACTGATGCATTTAGTCTGTAAATAAATGCATCATCTATTCCTACACCAAATTGCCCACCTCTGTATTGCATCAAGAAGAAAACACTACATTAAAGATCGGTTTATGAGAATGTACCATCCTGAAGGTCATTTGTTACACATTTCAGCAAAATCTGTCTTGTCTGATATCTGCACAGCACAGTCTTCTCAAGCTGGTAGCCTAATCTTTTTGACAGTTGCAATGGGCATCATGCCTTCGGTAACCTCTAGATTTTAGGGGCATCATGCCTTCGGTAACCTCTAGATTTTAGGGGCATCATGCCTTCGGTAACCTCTAGATTTTAGGGGCATCATGCCTTCGGTAACCTCTAGATTTTAGGGGCAGAGGTGGCTCAGCGGTTAGAGCGCCGGGATATCGATAACAGGGTTGTGGGTTCGATTCCTGGGCTCGGCAAGCTGCCACTGTTGGGCCCTTGAGCAAGGCCCTTTACCCTCTCTGCTCCCCGGGCGCTGGAGTTGGCTGCCCACTGCTCTGGGTGTGAGTGTGTACTCACTGCCCCTAACACATGTGTGTGTGTGAGTGTGTGTTCACTACCAGATGGGTTAAATGCGGAGGACACATTTCACTGTACTTACAGTGACAAATACGTGCACCTTTATCCTTTACCTTTATCCTTTAAGGAGCCAAGGTGAAGGAACCCTTGATACTCTTGGCAGGACAGAGCACACAATAGACAGCACTGCGACCTTTAACATTAGCCGTGAATGTGTGTAGACTTAAACACTAGAACAGCTGTACAAACATCATATAAAGCATGAGATCACATTTTTACTAAACTGAAAATAATATCGCGGGATATCGCGGTATACCGTATTAATGAATATCAGCACATGTCTAATAGCAGCACAGCCTTTCGTTCATGGCCAGCTAAACCTTTTAAAAATGTGCCAAACACTAAAGCTCTAGGAAATAAAAATGCAGTTTAAAATAGGCAGTTAAGGTGTAAACTTAGTCCTCGTAGATATTAGAGAATAGCTTGATGTCTTCTGGGCCTTCAGCGCCCGAGCTGACAGATCTCCATAGCTTCTCCCCGAGTCGCCGCGGCCATTGCTCTCCTGCAGGCACAGCCGAGAGAGGCGCTAACCGGCTAAACAGAAGCCGCCCCTCGACAAACGCACGCTTTAGCTCAAACTAAACACAAAGAGTCTCACCCCCAACCAAAGTAGGTACTTTGGCAACCAGTTTCTGTACGGCCTGTGCCATGGCTGCTCGTCAGAGAGATGTTTCTTGCCTCGTCGCCACACTCGCTGCCCCTTCAAATGAATGTCACCTACAGCGAAGGACCTCTACCGAGAGAGAGCGCTAAACAAGCGCCTGACACAAACTGCGCACAGGCTTACAAAACCCGAAAACAGCCAAACCACTGTCCCAAAGGGTACCTCGACTTATTATATCAACGTGTGAAATACAAGCAGACAAAGTGTTACGGAATTGCTGATAAAATTGGTCGATGAGTTTAGACATGTAGCTAACAGTTGGGACAAGACCAGGGCTGAGGGAGGACCCGTAAGGCTACGTTCCAAATAGACGCATAGTGCACTGTTTGAGTAGCCCTCGTAGTGCACTATGCAGGCTGGGAAACATTTGGGAACCGGCCTAGGAATACAAATAGCTCATAAAGCATCACGGCAGATGATAATATTTAGAGACTTGAAACGACCCCTTGCTTTAATAAATCGCTTCTTTTAATTTAGCTAACAATCCGCCACTCTCATTTCTCATTTCCATTCGCCCCCTAGATATCAATAGGTCGTTCACTCTGTTTATAGTTTCAGGCAGACGGAGGGAACACTTTATGAAATTGAGGAAACGATTATTAAAATTACACGAATTAAAGTTGAAAGGGTGTAAATATTATTCTACATATCTAAGCATAATTTACACTATATGAACAGTAAAGTATTGGGGCATTTACTCATTCATTGTAGCTAGCTACTGTCCAGGGAAGGCAAGGAGTGTCAGTAAGGTCACGATGTTGGATGGTCACCACCCCCACCTCACCCCAACTCCCCATCTTATCCCAAAAGTATTGGATGGGGCACCATCCATCATTCCATAGAACAGTACTTTGTGGCAGAGTGGCAGGATGTCTCTACAGGGACTAGACAAGCTGTGTGTATCTGTGTCAGTAATGAGTGCAAATTAAATACTTTAGAAATGGATGTCCACAAACATTTGGACATGTAGTGTATCAGTCAGGAAAGGATGTCAAATCAATGTATAAGACTCTGGGACTCCAGCCAAGCTCAAAAAAAGAGTGAACCTATACAGTAGCCAGTGTCCAGCCTGCCAAAATCCAGAAACGTCACAAATAAAACAGGACAAACATAAAAAAAAATGTCATGTGTCACTTGCCTCAGATTAGATCCGTTTCCATGTTTCCACCATTAGAAAGAGGATGAAAGAAATGGTCTCTATTGGAGAGTTGCACTGTAAAAACCACTAACCTAGGCTCAGCGGTTAGAGCGCTGGGCTATCTAGGGTTATAATAGGGTTGTGGGTTCGATTCCCGGGCTTGGCAGGCTGCCACTGTTGGGCCCTTGAGCAAGGCCCTTTACCCTCTCTGCTCCCCGGGCACTGGAGTTGGCTGCCCACCGCTCTGGGTGTGTGTGTACTCACTGCCCCTAGTTCACTAGTGTGTGTGTTCACGACCACAGATGGGTTAAATGTGGAGGACACATTTCGCTGTACAGTGTACAATGACAAATACATGCACCTTTACCTTTACTAACTGCTTACCAAGAGGAACATAAAGGCTTGTCCACATTTACCAAAAACAGCTTGATGACCCTCAAGATTTTTGGAATAATGTTTGGAATAAAGTCCACCTCTGAATAGCTAAAATAGCTGAATAGCTAGTCAAAGTCCAGCTCCAAGCTGGGCAGTTCATCCTTTCATTCATTCCAGCCCGATGGTGTTGCAGAAGGATGGCCCAAAAGTCTTCCAGAAACACATATGAGATCTCCAGTTGTAGAAAGCATTTTCTTTTTAAAAACGCACTAACATTTTAAGCAACATTATGTAGTATTTGTACCATAAAATAATAGCTTCAAAATTATTGTGATACTCCATTGGCCTGTAATGAGGACATATGGATGTAGTCCAAAAGAACTACATCCATATGATGACTGGTGCTGGGTGCACAGGCTCAGCACACTGCTAACAGCACTGTATGTAACTGTGGGCATGCCACCATTCACGAGGACTGTCTAACACTCAGTAATATTTGTGTAAAATCCACAACAACCACCTCAGTCCACATGATTCTTTGACTTACAGTGACACATCTGTAACTCTCAGCTTGTCCAGAAATGCATGTATATAGTGGGTGTAATAAGGGTGGCTCAAAGCGTGAATTGCACTTCCTGACTGTAGGGGGAGTCCAGGGCCACGGATTATCAATTCTTGCAGACATATAAAATAGATGAATTCTGCTTTTTCTGGAGTAAAATGTTTCAAAAATCCCACTTTCCTGTATGTTCACTCATGTACAGGACTGTGATGTCCATCACAATATAATGGGGACATTTTTGATATTATGCATATTAGCCATTTGTCAAATGCAGTGAAGACAAATAATTCCCAGTCATGTTTATTCATGTTTATTGGATGTATTTATTTAATAACTTTATTTTTAATGTGTAAATAATAGTACACTGTAGATACTGACACTGATCTAAAGCATATTTCTTTACTTGAAATGTAAACAAATCTGAAGGAAAAACTGAGATCATAGCTTTTAGGAGAAGAAGAGACATCTGCATGCTTATTTGTAATTTAACAGGCATCACAGTTGCCAGTTACCCAGCTAACAAGTCTGTGTGGGTCCTGTATGGGTGGCCCAACTGAGAACCAAAATGTTGTGTCCTCGGGTTCCACGTTGGCCCTGCATCTAGGACCAGGAGGGGTTAAACATGGGTCCCATGTTGGTTGTGCACTGCATATGGGGCCTAGTTAGGACCTATGCTAGATTAAGCAGGCTGTATCGACGAGTCCCATTTGGGAGGCCTCACTGCATCCCAGTAAAAATGCATGTACAAACCCACTCAGCGCCCATGCCCACCTGGAGCCCACCTGGAACCCATCTAGCCCACGTTCCACTCATGCAAGCCCAACATGAGCGTGTTGGCTGGGTAGTAAGATACCATCAATCACAATGTAGCACAGCTTATGGCAAATATGACCCTTTATTTCTGCATTATTTAGGTACTTGGTTTCATATTACTTTTTAATTTAAGATCTCGAGTGATGTGTAGATAATCACTGAGCCTGCACTCACAGACAAGCATAAACAGATCGTCACAGAGATGGCTGGTCAAGAAATCATGAGTATCCCAGGCTCACTCTTCCTCAAAACAACAGCAGAGTTTTATTGCAACAGTATTGTTGAGGCACTCGTCTCAATCCCCCCTGTCTGGCCACGGTCTGTCCCAGTGATGTTAGATGGCTTCTCAGCACAGTTCTCCCATGGAGCCCAATTGTTTTCCAAAATCCTCAGGATTTTGGATCCTCACTTGTGTTTGTCTCAGGGATTAGAACAGAGGCTGTGTGGGAGAGGGGTTCACATTCTCCTTTACCTGCAATAAATGAAGTTGCTTCTGCTTTAATATTTGTATGTGTGTGTTTGTGCTTGTGTGTCTGTGCGTGAGAGAGATTGCCTGTATCTCATACCTCAGAGGCCTTTATGACTTTCTCAGCAGTGATGGGCTTTCCGTTCTTCTTCATCCACTCATACCCTGGTCTGTCCACCACCAGCATGGACAGAGAGTATCCTCCTATCTTCATGAGCAAGATCACATCTTCCAAACACTCTTCTTCTACATTCTGTCCATTCACTTCCACCACCACATCACCCGGCAGGAGGCCAGAACTCTCTCCCGGACCCCCTGGTGCCAGCTGTATGTTATAAAAGAATTTAAGGGGTTATTCAAATAATGGAATCAACATTTAATGGCCACCTTATCGGAAATATTAACTATAGTGTTGCATTTCGTAGGTTTCCAATAACCATCTATCAGTGCAGAGAAACCACCACTGGACCAACTACACTATATGGACAAAAGTATTGGGACACCTAATAATTTGGGACACCTACTAATTTATCCCAAAATCAAGGACAATTAAGAGTTAATCCAAGATTCTGGAGCATTGGTGTGAGAATTTGATTGCATTCCACGAACAGTGCGCTAGTGAGGTCAGGATGTTGGATTATCACAACCCCACCTCATCCATAACTCCCCAACTAATCCCAAAATTATTAGATGGAGCACCAACCCTCATTCCAAAGAACACAGTTCCACTGCTCCACAGCTCAATGCTGGGGGGCTTTATACCCCTCTAGCCAATGCCTGGCATTAGGCATGGTGCCAATAGGTTCATGTTTATATGCTCCAGAGGGTTTTATGATACTGACAGTACTTCTCCACAGGGACAAGCTGTATGTGTGTGTGTGTGTGTGTGTGTGTGTGTGTGTTTATACATCTATGTCAGCAATGGGAGCAACTTATAATAGGTGAATGCATTCATCAGAATGGGGGTCCACAAACATTTGGACATGTAGCATATCTGGTAAATACACCAGATAAATTTTACCTTGTATATGTAACAGAATTCAATAGCTTGAAATAGACCAGTAGGCCTCTGCCCCCTGATGGACCACAGTGGTATTGCTAGGGGGTGTTGGCTGTACATGTTTATTACATATAGACAGATGTTATACAAAATATGGCAACTACTACTGTTATAATTATCTACAAAATAAGGTTGTTTATTAATCGGTTTATTCAAATTTAAGTAATTCTGGACAAGAGTGTGAGCCAAATTCCATGTAAATATAATAATGCAGTAGTCTTTAGTGGTTGGTGTAGTGTAGTGGCTAACAACACCACACTTCCTGTGGCAGGGTTTAATTCCCCAAAAAGGGCAAACACAGCACACTATACCAATAAGAGTCCTTGTTCAAGTCTCCTCACTCTACATTCTTTTACCTGTGTAACATTATTGAACTGTAAGCGTCTCAGAATAAGAGTTGCACCAAAATGGCACACAAGTAAATGCAAAGTGAGTGATTTACACAGTTTACATTCAAATTTTTTAAGTAGTTTCACATGAATAATAAAATATTCATTATCAGTGTTAAATTGAAATTTTGTCTTTTTATGTCCTAGAAGTGTAATTAGTTACATCACCAGCTGACAGTAGTTGTCTGTATCCTGGCAACGTCATGACGTATTGCTGTCTTTGAAGTGCGTCTCAAACGCACTTCAGGGTCCTTCATCATAACACTGCCTTCTAAGGTCCTCACTTACGAGACAGCATAGGGAGCATAGTATCAAGTCAGCTGCTTTCCGAAAAGCTCATCATTTTAAATATGTACTCCATATAGTATACAATGTACCATAAAAAAGTGTGTACAAGCAGAGCAAACATTTGTGATACCATATATTTGTTTTTTTAATTTTAAATAACATTTTAGAAAGTAATACTGATTTAATTTAATACATATTTTGCACCATTCTTCTTGGTCTATTCATCATGAAATGTTCACGCAAAGCATTTTATGATGTAACTCAAATTACATCAGAAAATATCAACAAATCTATAAGTGAACAAAGGTATAAGTCATTGGTTTCACAAAGGTTTCTCTATTACCCAACTCATTAAAAAGCCATCATCCTGAGCGAATGATCTGGAATCTGAAAGGTTCACAGTGTGCTGTGATTCCGTGCAAAAAATTTTTTTTATCATGTTAAAAGGCACGTGGAGACTGTGTATGTGTGTGTGTGTATAATATCTGGTTGAATAGAAAGCTCTTATTAGAGGGATCGGAAGGGTGCATACTGTACCTGGTTGATGAAGATGCCAGGTTTCTGTTGGATGCAGCCCAAATGGAAACCAAAGCCCACAGCTCCTCTCTGTAGCACACACAGTCTGAGACTGGGCTCGACCAGAGGTTCCCCCTGAGCTTCAGTCCGGGGCGCTGGCAGCTTGATCACTGCTGCACTCTGCTCAGGTGCAGCAGACTCTTCTTTCTGCTCTTTAGAAGAGCTATGGTCCTCAGTGAAGAGCAGAGGAGACAGACCCAGCTGAGGATAAACGTCAAGCAGAAAGAACAGAATAAAAATAAATATTGATAAATAATAATTCATTTGATTTTAACTGTCATTCAAATCTTTGGAATGACCTATTACAAGTATTACCCTAAATATTTAATATATATTTTATTATTAAAAATAATATTAACATAATATTATTATATATTAAACACTACATTCCTGATTTCTCACTAAAGCTCACCCACCATGGTATAGAATTCTTGGCCGTGGAGGGTCATAGTGGTGAGGGTGACCTGTTGTCCACTCTGTCTAAATCTGCTGACCACATTCTCATGACTTAGGCATTCAGTGGACTCCCCGTTCACCTCCAGCAGGAGCTCCCCATCCTTAATACCTGCCAGCTCTGCTGGACTGCCTGCGTCCACCTCCCGCAGCATGTGAACTGCAATCACACACACACACACACACACACACACACACACACACACACACACACACACACAAACAAACAAGGGTATGATGAATAATTTTATGGGAGGTCACCAAGAATCCAAGGGTAACATCTGAGGACCTACAGGTTTCTCTTGCATTGAGTATTGTCAGTTTTCATAAATGTACCATCAGGCAAACGCTGAACAGGAAAAGTGTACATGGCAGGACAGCAAGAAGGAAGCTGCTATTCTCCAGTATGAACACTGCTCAGAACCGGCCCAAGGCATACTCGATGTACTAGGATGCTTAGGGCCCCAAAGCCACCAGGGGGCCCCCAAGAGCACCAAGATATTATGATAAAAAAAATCTATTTTATAAATAACATTGAATAATATTAATTAATATCCCAAATACTAGGTTAATCAGTTCCTGCTATTGGCTGATACCACTGTTGCAGACAAATACCACATATGCAGATATGCACTGCTTGAGTGGTCGATAAAGGCCCAGGTGCTTTAACATATTGCACAATATCTCTCTTTGCAAATCACTTTTTAAAAAAAAAAATTCAGCTCCCACCTTCCCACTTCCTTTTTTTTTTTTTTTTTTCTGGCCCAGGGAGAAAGGGAATTGCACAATATGCAGAGGTAGTCAGAGTTAGGGGACCTGACGATTATAGGTGCCTTCCTCAGACTTTTGCACATCTGTTCAAAATTGAAAAACAAAAGAAATCAAACTGGTTAACTTTTTAACTGATAATGGATGCATGAATTCTACATTGTACCAGTAAATTCTACAGAAGAATGTCAGGGTACCAGGGTAACTGTGAACTGAAGCTAAGCCATTGGTGGGTCATGCAGCGAGACAATGACCCTAAGAACACAAGTATGTCTACAAACAATGGTTAAAGCAGATGAAATCCAACATTTTGGAATGGTGAGAACCTAACCCAATAGAAATGCTGATCTAAAAAGAGCTGTTCATGCAAGGAATTCCACCAATATCGCTGAGTTGAAGAAGCAAAACAAAGAAATGTAATGTTGGATAAAATTGCTCAATAAACAAATGTAAAAAGTATAATGTTTTCTGGCATTTGTTTAATTGGGTTCTGTTTATCCATTTTAAGGCTTAAATGAACATCTGGTCACACCTGCTCATTTAGGTGTACTGGGACAGCTGCTCATTCATTGTTTCTACTGAAATAAATGATATTAAAAAGAGTTCATCCTGCTCTTGCTGGAGTAACTGTGTCTACTGTTCACAGAGAGCTTTCTACTAGATTTTAGGGCAATTGCTGTGAAGATTTAATTTCATTCAGCAGCAAGAGCGTTAGTAAGGTCAGGATGTTGAACGATCACCACCCCACCTCATCCCCAACTCCCAAACTCATCCCAAAAGTATTAGATGGAGCACCATCCATCATTCCGGAAAACACAGTTCCACTGCTCCACAGCTCAATGCTGGGGGCTTTATACCCCATCTAGCCCATGTCTGGCATTAGGCATGGTGCCAGTAGGTTCGTGTTCATCTGCTCCAGAGAGTATTATTCTATTGCTTCTCTACAAGTACTTCTCTACAAGGACTAGACAAGCAGTGTGTGAATGCATTCATTAGAAGGTGTGCCCACAAACATTTGAAATACATGTAACATACAGTACAAGTTTTCCGTTTTCCTTTAGTCGTACACCACCACTGTTCACAATTCTGAATCTGTATGTGTTTCTAGAACAGAGCATTTTACACCAAACCACCCTGAATGACTTTGTTACATCTCAACAATTCAGTTGAGTAGAAATTGAGGCTAAATCAGTGGAATTGCACTGTACATTTGATCAAAATAAAAAACAAAAACAAATAGAAATCCCATCTGTTGTGTGGAAATAGAAGTGTTCATGTAACATGAGTTAAATAACAGATGTTGGGTTAGGTCCTATTTAACCTAAAAACACAAAGTCAGTTATTAGTTTGACTAAATCTTGGTAAATGTTCCAGCTAGCAGAGAATGTAATGTAACAGAAATAAGGTTCCAGGAATGGTGTGTGAAATGTGTGAAGTAACAATGGATTAAAAACCAACATTATTAGAACGTTTCTTATGCGTCCTCCCTGTGAGAGAAAGCGTAATACCAAAATAATGAAACAATACAAACATTGATTTAACTGATACATAATCACACTGATAAATAATATTTCATGAATGTGTGATAAAACATTTTCCAATTTCCATTTTCAATTATTTAAACACAGAATTGATTATTTTCTGAATTTACACTGATAATAAAAACATTTAAGTGATGAACTTGCATTGCTTTTTAAAATATGCCTGCCAAATGTGTACAATTTGTAATGTGTAAAAAAGGCTGATGTACCAAATATATATATAATAAAATCAAAACGTTATATTAAATATATTACAAAATTATATTTTAAAAAATGGTCTTGGAATGTCAAGAAAACAAAGGTTGTTCATAAAATGTTCTACTAACCAAAAATGTCTAGCTGGGTTGCTGCGATACAGTTTAAGTAAACAGAACTTATAGTAGTACATTAATAAACCAAGAATTTGAGTCTAAAGTTCTGTTAACTTACCATCAGAAGCTCAGAGTACTTTAAATTGTATTTCAGGTGAATTACTTCCTACTTCCTACAGCTGCTTGCATCAGATTCAAAACCCTGATGCTGGCCTACAAAGCCAAGAATGGACCAGCCCCTCCATACTTGATGGTCAAAAGCCAATCAGTACCTGCTGAAGACCCTCCTTTTCCAAGAGTACTTAGACAAAGTGTAGTGTAGTGTTGAGTATTATAAGATAAGATAAGATAAGATAGTCCTTTATTAGTCCCGCAGTGGGGAAATTCTCAGTGTCACAGCAGAAAGGGATAGCAAGACACTCGACACAAATTGCACATGGGAGGGGGGGGGGATCTTTGTTCTCTGAACATGAACATGTGTGTGTAGTTAAGTGTGTGTGTATGTGGTCTTCTGGGAGCAGTGTTGGTTGTGTAGTCTGACGGCAGCAGGAAGGAAGGACCTGCGATACCGCTCCTTCACACACTAGGGGTGAAGCAGCCTGTCGCTAAAGGAGCTGCCCAGTGCTGTCAGAGTCTCATGCATGGGGTG